>NC_142112.1:23835411-23987703 GCF_056152115.1 Neolamprologus brichardi | reverse complement strand
GCACTATATCCCCAACTTAAATGTGCTATTCCAATCAATATGATAACAGTAATCTGATCTTGCTTTGTGCTCCGTGTAGGCAGTGTGTGCTTCATGGACCGAGTGGATAATGTCTGTGATCCTGTTTGCCTTTGTGGTTCGGGTCAGGGATGGACTCCCCCTGTCAGCCTCCACAGACTTTGAACACAACCGAGAGCTCCAGCAGAGGAAGCAGCAGATTAAGACCATCAGCAAGGCGCTGGCCCGCTTCCCAGACAGAGGGACCATTAAGGGCCAGGAGCTCAATATATAGTAAGAAAGCGGCAGCACACAGATTCATAAGAACCTCTCTAACTGCAAAAATGCACAACACACAGCCTTAAAGCAAATCAGCACGTATTTGATTTTGTGGTACGGTCGACATATGCAGTGTTGTCCATGTGAACAGAGGGGCATCCATGTCATGCTGCTTCAGGCTGTTTGTTTACTAAACACCTTTTCTCCTCTCACCTGTTCAGCTTCGTCTCTTCAGAGGGTGTATCCTACATGACTGTGTGTCACTGCAGCCTCCCTGTTGCTAAAGCCTTCTGCTTCCTGGAAGATCTGCGCTGGGAGTTCACAGCATGCTTCAAAAGCACTGTTGTTGCCTTGGCAGCCAGGCCATATCCATTTTTGGAATTTGGTGAGGGGAGCGAAATTGCCTCGTATAGATTTGATAGTGTCTTTTGGGATTGCAATAGTTTTTTCTTTCTTTTGCTTTAAATTTAAGATGTGTTAAAACACAATTAAATAAATTAAATCTTTGAATTTACCTCTGACTCTTGCTGCCAACTGACAGACAGCATTATTCAGAAGCTGAAGCAGCAGTACAACCACAGTGGTGGCCCGGCCCTAGAGGTGACTTTGGCAGAAGTCCAGGAGGAGCTGAGGATCCATCCACCTCAAGTAATAAACCTGGATGAGGTGGAGCTAACCAATGGCACTGCAAATGGGCACATGGAGCAGGGTCCTGGATCTGGTAAGGCTAAAAGCACTTGAAACAAAGCACTCTGCTTCCTGCCTTTCACAGCCAGTATGAATTCTTTGTAATGCTGGAATGAGGATATTTTCTTGCTTCTCATTGTGTTTTCTTGTTTTGAAGTGTTTATATTGTTGCTTTCTTGTGTTTAACAGGTCAAAATCAAAGACTGGAACCAGTGACGGCCCCGGGCATCCTCTCTCTCATCCTCAATATCATGTGTGCGTCTTTGAATGTTATCCGTGGGGTTCACCTCATGGAGTACACGTTCCAGGTACAATTAGTGCTGGCATCTGATTACTGTCATTTCAAATATTATTAATGGTGCTGTTTACTTGGGGAGTCTAAATGATGTGAAAAAACAATCATAAGCTGTAACTTTCTCTCTTGCATAGCAAACCAGTTTGTTTGTTTAAGTCGGGAGATTTGGAAATAGGCTTGCATAAGCTAATTTTAATTACAGATAAGGTAAGCTGGCTGAACTGACCGCTGTGCATTAGCATTTTACTGTGAAAGCTGAGTTGTTATCATGAGGTGTGCACAAATTGGGTGAATTAATCAGAAATAAACGCAGCAAGCCGACTGAGACCGGAATTACAAATCAACTTTTTTAAAAGTTTATGTATTATTTTCGTTTTCGCAGGATGATTATGAAAGCATTTGGAATGTTGTGGCATTTCTCCTGGCATTTGCTTGCTGTGTTTTTCAGGTAAATAGTAGTTCACATAGTAGCTTGACTCTTGATTGCAAACAGAAATATGCTGCCGCCCATCTTTCTCTGACGCTTCTCCGTGTGAATCGCTCCGTAGTGCCACCTCTACCTTTTCCACTCATCTCTGAAGAAACTGAAGTGCTTCACTCTGTTAAGTGTGATCGTCCTATGCAACTTGCACCTGCTCGGCTTGAGAAATGCGTGGCAGCTCCTCTTCCACGTTTCCGTTGCCTCCTTGTCTACCGTGCTCATCCTGACTCGCAAAGTCCAAGACAGAACCAGCGACTGTGGCGTCTGAAGAGCGCAGGACAGCGAAATTTGTTGCACCGCTGCAGTTTTCAGTGCAGGTGAGAAAGAGCGAGGACGTAATCGGCTTGTGGATTTTTAACAAAAGATTGAAAAAGTACAATAACAGGCTCGTATTTTCTCATGTGCCGTATGTACTCGAACTTTCTGTACATTTGTGTACAACAAGAATATCGAAAAATGCAGTGATTTTTGGATTCTTAAAATGCTCCGATTAACCGCAAACCAGGGAAAAATGCATATGAAGAACAACACTGATGAATCCCAGTCAAGCCTAACTTTTAGGAAAAGTTTTGAAAGAAGATGGAAGAGCCTTTTTTCAGTCAAAGTTTTTCCCGTTATGTTGGTGGGTTTATAATTGAATGCATTTGTTCTCACACCCAGCTCAGTATTTCTGCTGTCACAGAGCACTGATTAGCTTTTCATAATCATTTTACACTCAGTGACATCAAGTTAAAATTGATTTCAGTTGTACTTTTCCCAGAAAATAAGATAGTCCGTCCCGCGCTGGTAGGCGTATGATAACTAAATTATTTAATGTAGCTTAACTGAATTACTCTATAGCCTAAAAAGGAAAAATGTGTAAATGTAAAGCTATGGTTGCTTTACTTCTTTCTGTGTGGCAGTGCAAATATGGTTGATAGATTTGGTTTATTTTGTTATACATTTTATAGCCAGTGCTCAGCTTCTCGTTGCAAAGGTTCACATTTAAGGGCTCCGTTATTTAGTAACTTCACTGTCTGTTCTTAAAGGGAATGTGTTAATCATATGTTCAGCTGTGGTTTGATTTTGAGGTTTGTTTGTTTTTTAACAACGACTAATTTTAGACCCCTCGTTAGAAGAAAGTTGTTTCACCTCATCTCCAAAATTTGCTTGCATCCTTTCTGTTGATCTCTAAATTGTGATAATATCAATATGCTTGTTTTATTAAGCTATTGCTAAGGTCAGCCTTAGCTGTTCTTCCTGAGACCTGTACTATGAAGAAAGTTCAACATACCAGGGTATCTTTATGCTACCTGTTTACTTATGCTAAAGCTGGCAATCAGCAGTCACGTGAAGCTAATTATTGACTCCCTGAAATTAACCCAGGGTCTCCTTTGGGCCTTCAATTGAAAGGGGTGGTGTTGGCAGTATCTGACCAATCACAAACGTGGATAACTGCTGGCAGTATAGCCGCTGATTTTACAAAGGAAGATAAAATAATACAATGGGAGAAACATGAAAAGGTTAAACACGTAAAAGAGACTGAAAGCAACACACCCACTGCAGACTTAGGAGCAAGATGAAGCAAGATGAGTGTCTGCCAAATCCAGCTTCATAGTACGGGCCTTGGGAGTCTGGTATGCATTCACAATGATGCAAAAAGAAGAAGCAAGCTCTTCTTATAAAGGTATTATTAAAATTCGTAGACAAGAACATGAAAGGTTTGTTTTAACTACCTATAACAGGATATTAAACAGCATATTTTGTATTGAATGTACACGTTTCCAACAATAAGTAATCCTTCTTCTCCAGTGTAATTCCTATTTCATGTTTCCACATATGAGAAAGTATGTGAGCGTGTAAAAGCACTGATTATATTGCAGTTTGTTAGAAAAACTGCACTATTTATGGAGACAATTATGAAAATTGTCCTTTGAATATGTTCCTGTTTTCTGTTTACCTGTTGGTTTGTTTAAAAAGCCTCTATTTCCTAGGGAGTGGAGTAGGTCCAATATTTGTTTCTCACATTGATGTAAACATAGAAATCTAGATAAATACCACCGCTGTGCTGCTGAAGAAGTAGACTAAGAATAATTTTACTGTCAGTTTTTGTTTTTCTTACGCACTCCGTTTTTAATGGCTAAAAGTTGCACTCAATATCAGAGGAAGTAGATCGTTAGTTTTATATAGTTAGTTAAACACGTAGCATCAGGAATTATGTAAAATCCATCCTTTCTTTTTTAATGTTTGATCCCTTGTTCGAGGACTTTTTAAGGCTGCATTTCTTACAGCAATCTGAAGGTCTTTAACTTTATTGCACTGTTAGAGAGGGACAAAAAGCTATCATTAGTTTTATTGTAATGTAGCTTCAGTTTACACATGTGTGCCCTTTAGTAATGCTAGACTTTACTTTTTTCTTAAAAAAGGTTGTTTTATCCTGAATTCCTGGCATTTGCTTGATGAAAAGCCTTTAGATTCACTGAAGTTCACTGGGGCTGCGAGGTTTCAAGTAGATTTTAAGATTAGGGAATAGTGAACTGTTCAAACAACATAATTTTGTTTTTAATTGTTATGCTACTGATTAATTGAGTCCAACTGTTATATTGGGGCGGCGGGTATGTTCGCTGTTGATATCGGCATCTATGTATAACCATCATAAATAAAAATTAAAAAGTAAAGGAGAGATGGAGAACACGCCCTCCATCCATGGTATGAATGTTGATGTTGGTGTAGTGTGTGAACCAGAGGACCCTCTGCAACATCTCTGTGGGCAGCATTAGTGTGAACGCCACAAACACAAGCAGCTGATCTGAGTAGAGTCGGGCTGAGCATAAACGAGTAATCTGCAACTTGTTGTGACTATAAAGCAAGATTATTTTTAAAGTACGCTGTCATGATATCTCAGTAAGGACTCATAAAGAAATTACAGATAACAAATGTTTGGGAACTTTATGTTTTGTGAACCCAGAAGAAAAAATATTGTTCGGTATTGGTTTTAAAAATCCTATGCCTGTCAGCCGCTACTGGATATTTTGTGTGTAGGATTTTGGTGATGCTAATATTTTTGATATGTAGGAGGTTTTACTGATTCAGCATTTTCCAGTAGAGAAACTGTATTTAAATACACTGCTGACCAAATGATTTGTAACAAAATGTTTTTAAGATGTTGAACCAAACCATTTGGAGCATTTTTTTTTCCTCTTGAAATGAAAACGAAGGATAAAGTTTGTTTTTAAAAGAAAACATACAGTACAAATCCAGCCTGTAACTGAAATGTGACAGTTTGCAGGTTAGAAAACCCTTTATGTTGGCGAGACCAGCCTGAGTCTCTAATCCTTGGACTCCTTATTTGTATAAATTGTGGGTTTACTGTTTTGTGACTCTATTTATAATGATTGAAATGATGGAACTGTGTCATTTATTGTAACTGCCAAAAACTCTTTTGATTACAGGGCATTTTCCCCATCTGGTAAAACTGACATTTCATTAATAAACAGTGTCTTTTTTTCCATTTCCTTATTTTTGCTTTGTGAGTTCATGGCAGGAAAACCTGCAGCAGTGATTGAACAGTACCAACATGAAAAATGTTAATTACTTTGACTAATGGGCCCATTTAACTTTTATATATGTCTATATGCAGAATTTTAAATCTGAACTTGCATGCAAAGCAAAACAAAAAAGATTTTGGCCAAGTAACCAAATTAAAAATAATATGCCACAGCACACCTGAAATACTGACCACGCTGAGTGTACTTTCCAAATATTACACCAGATGGAGCTCTTACAGTGTCAAAGAGACTTGCAGTCACTGACAGAAACAAACGAAACTCAAAAATGTTTTGAAGCTTTTAAACACATGGAGAATATTGTGAAACAGCCCCGTGACACTAGATAATATAGTAAATATAGTTTTATTTATGTATTTAACATTGAAGATAAAATAAAGCCTGTTGGTAAGGGAGAAAATGTGCATAAAACTACTAGTGTTGCAACAGGTTACACAACACACTTGATAGAGAAGCTTTAAAGTTATGACATTAAACATGGACTAAATAAAATCCACATATATCCTTACCAACCACTTTATTATATTGTTGTTCATTCAATATCTAATCAGCCAATCACATTGCAGTAAATGAGTGCATTTCGTATTGGAGATGATCTGCTGAAGTTCCAACTGAGAGTCAGAATAGAGAAGAAAAGTAATTTATATGAGTTTGAATGTGGGATGGTTGTTGGGGTCAGACGGGCTGGTCTGGTTATTTCAGAAACTGCTGATTTGCTGGGATTTTCCCGCATTACCATCTCTAGGATTTACAGAAAATGGTCTGAAAATATCCAGTGAGCGACAGTTATCTGGGTGAAATGCCTTTGTTGATGCCAGAGGTCAGAGGAGAATGACCAAGTTGATAGAAAGGCAGCACTCGCTCAAATAACCGATCATTACAACCAAGATATGCACATATTACTTTAAACGTTGAAGCAGAAGCAGAAGATGACATTGGGTGTCACTCCTGTCAGCAAAGAACAGGAAACTGAGGATACCGTTTACACGAGGTCACCAAAATTGGACAACAGACGACTGGAAAAACTTCTGATGAGTTTTGATCTCTGCTGTGATATTTGGATGGTACAGTCAAAATTTGGCGTGCCCCCACGCAAAGCACGGATCCATTCCTGCCTTGTATAAACTGTTCAGGCTGATGGTGGTGTACTGGTGTAGGATGTTTTTCTTGGCACACTTTGGCCCTTCAGTACAATATGAGCATCATTTAAACACCGCAGCATAAATAAGTATCCTTCCTCACCATGTCCATCCCTTTATGACTGCCATGTACCCATCTTGTAATACTAGCTTCCAGCAGGATAACACAACATGTCATAAAACTCAAATAATCTCAGACCGGTTACTTGAACACGACACTGAATCCACTATACTCAAATGGCCTCCACAATCACCACATCTCAATCCAAAAGAGCACCTTTGGGTTTGGGTGTTTTGTGTCACGGATGGATGCGCAGCCAACAAATCCGCAGAAACTTGGATGCTATCATGTCAGCATGGACTAAACCTATGTGATGAATGTTTCCAATGACGTGCTAGCGAGGAATAAAGGCAATTCAGGATGCAGAAGCATCTCCAGCCTGACCTTATGAATGTGTCGATTCAGATTAGCTGGTGCTTTTTATGCCATAAAAGAAGCCTTAGAAGATTAGGGTGTAAATGCACTGTATAGGATGTTTATATTAAATCCCCAGAGTCTTTGTTTCTAATGAATATTTTAGAATATTACAAAAAATCAGGCTTTTTTGACTAAATGTAAATTGATTTTAAAAAAGAAGCTGTTTACAGTAAATTGCTGTGTCTGAGAAAATTAAGCATTCCACATTAGGGTCAGTGTTCAGAGTCACTGATGTGCTTTTCAGGGGTTTAAATCTTTATTCAGCTGAAGGTACAGGACCAGCCTTGAGAGTAATGAGAAAAGCTCTCAGTCAAAAATAAAGTGTCTTGTATCTGTTCTTCTCTTGTTGTTGGTGTCTGAATCTTAACATTTGGTCCAGAACATATGCAGCCTTTGATGCCAGGCTCTCCAGAGATGGGAATGATGCTAAAGTAGTTTCATTGAAATGTGCATTGGTCTTTGAAGATCTTTAGCCTAAAAGTATATCAAGTGTCTTTTTAATATCTGAGAGCTGAACCCATAAAAGTATCCTACAACTCTGACAGATTGTCTCTGTTTCCACTAATTCAAAATCACTGACATATTTGCGTTATCTCTGTAAAGCACAGTCTTTTAAGTGTTTATCAGTGTTCTCGCGCCGAATATATAAAGAAATATTTGAAGTTGCAACCTAGAAAGGAGCTCACATATAATCCTGCAGTGCCACATTGCATCTAAATTAAACAATGAGTGTCAGATGTGATCCTCATTAGCAGAGATTAACCCCTTTTATCCTAATTGGCGGGGGCTGCTGCTGTCGAGAAGCTCGCTTTCCCCCAACAAATAGACGTAACAGCTGGGTGGTCTTGTTGAAGTGTTTATGGCTCACATTTCTTTTGCGCTTCTCCTCCTACATGTTTACAGAACAGCAGCACTGTTTGCCTTATCCGCTTTGGGTGATAAACAAGTTTACAGAGTAAAAAAGGCAAGCTGTGGTTTGAAGAAGGTACTGCTGCTGCACGGTGTATGTTTGCATATCCCAGGAGCACTTGTTCACAGTGTACTTAAAAATCCTTATTGTTATATAAATGGAATTACATTTTAAAAATCTGAATGTTAATTGGTTTAACACATGTGTTGAGAGAGTGCATGTAAAATGTGAGTCACAAGTTGAGCGTTCCAAATAAGTTGGAACAACCTTGGGAAGCCTTTGCACAGGTTCCTAAAGCGCAAAAGTATTCACTAAAAACATTCCTTCTGATCTGTGTGCTAGTTCCATTATTAGGGTAGTTTTTTGGATAAAAGACAGGTAAGTTTGGGGGTGTTAGTGGTTTGATTGACAATAGACTCTTTTCAGTTTATTCAGTACCATATTTTTTGGATTATAAGGCACACTTGAAATCCTTTAATTTTCTCAAAAATCGACAGAATTATGTACGAATTCTGGTTGTGCTTACTGACCTCGAACCAATTTTATGTGGTACACGGCACTTTAGAATCTGTCAAAAAATGTTTTTGTACGACTTTGGTAAGCTACGGAGCCGCACCGCTCGATGGATTGTCGTAGCATTATGGCTACTGTAGTCAGGAGCCTTGCGGACTCATAGTAATCTGGGTCCAAAACTCTGTCCGCTTCAGGTCCCAAAGTCAAACGAGCACTGCGGTATCACTGAGAGTTACAAACTGTCTAAATGATTTTGTCTTTAATAAAATAATCAGCATTGCTGCTTTACCAGGTGTAACAATTAAGTTTAACATCCAGGCATCCATAAAAACAGAATTTATTAAATTTAACGGAGTTAGAAGTTAGCAGAAAGTTAGCTCGTTAGTTTCCACCCATGTTCTGAGAGATTTCTGAAAATAAAACGTACAGCTCTACTATCACTTCCAACATAAATGAAGACAGAAAACTGCACAGCAGTGACTTTTATAGGGTTACTGAAGTTGGACTAGCTGGTATATAATGATGTGCTATGTGATCACTAGCGACACAGCTACGTTAGCATAACATTAGCACAGTGAAGCTGAAGGATGAATGCCAACTTTTTTCCACTCTATAAAAGTTAACGTGAGGATTCCCGATGGTTAGGGACAAATGCAATCACATGGCAGGATGCTGTAAACGGACCAAACTACAGTCAGGAGAACAACTGAGATAATCCATCCACAATATGAGGTTAGTCATTAACCCTTTAAGACCTACCATAGAACCAAGTCCGCCAGAGCTTATATTATATTTTTACATGCTGTAGTGCCATTTTTGGGAGCATTTCAAGTTGCTATACATCAATACAACCATAATAGCCCAGATTTTAATAATATGTATGCATTAAGTGCATAGTAATTACATAAATTGCAAAAAAGTGCAATAAACTACAAAAAAATTGAAAATCGTTTTTGCTTTTTTAACATATATTTCTAGTTAGAGAAATTTAAAAGGCTTATCCCTCAAAACTGTAAATACAAAAAAGTTGCACAAAATAAGTTCCCACCACAGGAAATTTATTTTGAGTTTCTTCATAGTTTTATTTTTGAAATACACCAATTTTTATATACTGCAGGAAAAACGAAAATAAATATTATACTGCAAATTTGCAAAAAAGCAGCATATGCATCAAAATAAACTATTTCCAGCAGTGCTAAGCAAAACCTAAGCATCCCAGAAACGACACAGAAAGTCATAAAGTCAAAGATAACTTTTAAAAACACCATTATAGGCTCATGAGGCCCTGATGGTAAAAAAAACTACATTTCCGCGAAAATGACGTCACTTCCGGTTTTGGGCAGGTAATGGCGGACATGCAAAAGTTCGCGCTGACATCTATTCCAATGTAGGAAGTGTTATGAACAGCTGACTGGATCGGCAAAGCCTGTTTCTGGAATATTATCTTTTTGTTGCTGCAAGCGCTTTTTATGCAGTTTTTGCAAAGCTATATCTGGAAGAAAACTGTGACTTAGGACAAGCTGATGGCATAAGATGTAAGTACAACTCCTCCGGTTTCATATGCAAAAAAAATTATTGCGCTAGCTTATGTGGTTGCAGAGCTACCGGGATTTAAAAATAGTTATGCAAAACAGAGCGTGCCCGCTCCGACCAGCTTTAAAGGGTTAATATACTGCAACAACATGGGAATAGAGCAGCTGTGAGAGAATTCAACATTAATGAATCAATGTTACGGAAGTGGAGGAAGCAAGAAGAATGAGTTGAGTTGTTTGACTTATATGACTGTTTTCTTTTGCTCAATGCGCCTTATAATCCAGTGTGCCTTATGTATGAAAACAGACCCGTTCATTGACAGTGCACCTTATTATCTGAAAAATACGGTAAGTAAATATTAAACTAATGTTTTCTATTCTTTATTTGCATGTCTAGTGTCTGGTAGGTTTCCCACTTGTCCTGTTTCCCACATACAGTGGGGAAAATAAGTACAAAACACATGAACATTTTTTCAGTAAATGTATCACTAAGGGAGCTACAGAGTTGTTTTTTTCACCAGATGTTGGTAACAATGCGAGTAATCCACACATGCAAAGAAATCAAAACAAATAATTCTATAAATTAAGTTATGTGTGATAAAGTGGAGTGATACAGTGAATTAGTATTGAACATGTGAAGAAAAGCATGTGCAAAAGGGCAATTCAAGAAACCAGCTGAAATATTTCTATTTTTAGAAAGCAATCCTGCCCTCTTAATAACAGCCTTTTTCTATGTCATCAATTAGGTTCACCAGCATCTGCTGAAAATTTCATGTCAGTAGCTCCATTAGAAATATATAAACACCAAGAAAAATGTTTTTTCCCCACTGTGTGAAAGATGGGTATATCAGAAGCTATCTCTTGGCCTCATTTAGGCTCCATTAAAAAATGACAGGGGTAATCATGCTACGTGCTTTTCTGTATTTTGACTGTCCTATGCCTTCAGTTCTAATTAGCAGCTCTCCCATCTAATAAAGGAAATAACTTCACCTGATTGGGAGCATATGCAAGCTGATTTCCTTCAGAAATGTGTCTCTCTCTTCCTGGAACACTTGTTTTTTATTTGCTTTGGCTTGACTGTGTTGTAGTTATTCCTAGTTTAAGCCACATGTAGCTTTAGATCCGTTTTCTTTTGTTCACCATTTTTGAATTATGATCAATACATTTTTGCTCTGTAACTCTACTTTTTTTGTTACATCCTAAATAAGCCAGGCATAACAAATGGGGGCATGTCCAGGATTCAAACCATAATCGCATATACTGAACAAGTATAAGCAAAGGGTTATAGATACAAGTTTAAAAACCCAAAATTCAAGTAAATAATAGAAGATTAGTAAAAACGCATAACTTTTCAGGATAATGTGGATACAGTGTTGAAGTAAGCTGTCTCAGTATTGTGAAGGTAATGGATATATTTTAAAATAGGAAGAATAATGATAGAGCAATGAAATAGCTCACACAGAAAACCCAAAAGTAGTAGATACATTCATCTATCCTCGTATCCATTTCAGAGTCGTAAGGGGCTGGAATCTATCCCAGCTGTCATGGAGGGAAATGCAGGCTACTGCGGACAGGTCACCAGTTTGTCACAGAGAGACAGATCACCATTCATACCTATGGGCAATCTGGAATTATCATTTAACCTAACCCCACTAACACCATGTCTTTGAACTGTGGGAGTACTTAAGTGTCAGAAATCGCAAGCAGACAAAGGAAGAAGGTACATAATGGATAATTCTTTTCCCCTTATAGATAATTATTTGAAATAAATTATTGACTAAATTATTTAAGCTGAAAAATGTATGTGTTCTTTGGTATAGATAAAAAAAAAGTTTGAGTACCAAGTATTGATCAAACTGCTGAAAATAGGTGAATCATAAGCTGAAACTGATCAATTCTAAACATACAAGTAAAACATAACGTAAGTAAAATCTGACTTCCCCTAAAACCTGGCCAAACCCACCTTAACATCAGCAGTGGGATTGGAAACATTACTTAGAGAGGTTCTGATTGTGATTTACACTTTTATAATGACATCCATTTAAATACATTCAAAGGTGTATTATTGACATGATTTGGTTAAATTCCGTCCGAGAGGGTTAACATGACTGTGACCGCAGAAACTCACCAAAAAAAAACGTTATTCAGAAGTTATTCAAAAGTGTCCTGTTTAATGCAACTGCAGGGTCTGGTCTTCTGAAGTAGGACTGTATGAAATTACTCTCAGATTTAATCAAGGTGAGTCACTCTGACAGCCATTTCTATCCTTTTAATCTTTGTCTCAGGTTCACTGCTCAGCTGACAGCCTACACTTTGGCTTTTCCCATTAATTTCAGACGCATCATTCATCTTTCATTCCAGGTGCCACGAGTGTTACAGTCTCCCCATGGAGGCCTTCTATATCAAAAGTGTAAAAAAAATATGATGGATTTTTCTCCTTCTCTCTTTATTTCATTAGTCTTGGGCAGCAATGAACTTCACCTTTAAAGCTTACATTTTCCTTATTGTATTTGTGACTACAGTGCAGGTTTTTAAATTAACAAATTTCTTGGTTGCCTAGGGGCATATCAACACACCAAATCATCTAAATCCTCCATGATACACGGTCAAATTCAAACCCTATGTTTTTAGATTTTGGAGTCTCTGTAAGGAAGGACTTATTATTTTCATCCAGACACCTTTTCAGTTTTGCAGTCTGCACTCTTTAGATGTCTACTGTTGCAAAAATAATGGCTAAGGTTTTACATTCTCATCATGTTCCAGCTGTGATGTGGTGAATCTAAGTCTGGGACTCCAAACCTTAAGGCAAAACCACATTTTCCTCATGCTTATCATATGTTCAACAATTCAGAAGCCCTGAGTCTTTGATGTTCCTTGCACAGGGATCCAGCTTGGCCATTTCTACACAGAATAATATAGACATACACGTTTATTTTTATGCCACTTGAATTTGAAGCCTATCAGACAGAGTTGACTAAGGATCCATGTCTGCCATGGATTGATATTATAACTCATGAAGCTGACAAATATTCAGTTTTTTAAGGACTCTGTATGTTCTCTGTAAAGCTGAGCCTCAAAGTTCATTCTTGACTTTTTAGAAACAGCGGATGAGAACCAATTTCACCACAAAGTCAAGTTATCTGTTGCTGGAGCAATCAGAATGGTGATAGAGTTTAGTGAATTGAAATCCTAATTTGCTTGTTCAATTAATTGTTCCCTGATGAGTTTGTGAATTATTGGGACAGGGGCTGCAAAAGGCTGGAAAACTAAGTGGTGCTAAAATGAAACAGCCAGAGGGTTTCTCAGTCGTAAAGATGAACAGAGGTTCAGCAATCTGCAAATAGAACAAAAGCAACACACAAAAAACAACAATGAAAGCGTCTACAAATTGTGGAACTATTTCAGAATAATAAAAAATTGCGAAGACTTGAAATCTCTCGTTATCCACAGCACATAACATCATTGAAAGATTCAGAGAATCTGGAGAAATCTCTGTGCGCAAGGTTGAAAATAATATTGGAAGCCCATTATTATCAAGCCCTGAGATAGCACTGCATTAAAGGCAGGAACGATTCTGTCATTGAAATCACTTTGTAGTAAGAAGGACCATCCGTTGTCATTAGCACTCAGTTCAAAAGCCTGTATGACTGATATGTATAGTATGTGGGTACGTTTCATCAAACTGGCAGCTTCTAAATCTGGAAAGGCACCATCAGTGCTGAAGGTATACTCAAGTTTTGGAGCAACAATTGCTCCCATCCAGCTGAAGGCCCTGCATATTTCATAGTGGTAAACTTAGTCTTGTCCCAACTTTCTTGAGATGTGTTATTGCCATCAAATTCAAAATGAAGTAATATTTTTCTTAAAATGCGGCATTTTCTCAGTTTAAACATTTGATATGATTTCTATGTTCTGCTGTGAATAAAACTTGCGTTCCATTTTATTCACATTTTTCTCAGCATACTGACGGTTTTGAGCCTCTGAAAATGGGGGGCTGTGAATAAAAACGTCTGTAAAGCCTAAACGGTTATTGCAATACTTTTGCTACAGCATTTGAATTAAAGCTGAAAGTCTGCACTTTTCTAAACATCTTTTCATGCATGTAAAGAGCACGCGTTGAGCTCTGTGTGTTTCATTTGCCCTTTTCTGGTGTTGATGTAAAGCCTTTTAAAAAAAATACCCCCCACAATCCCATTACTTTACTCTTTTTGCTTTCATCCACCTCCTGTCCTTTTATAAGAACACAGAGATGGACAGAAATTGGCTCTTCTATCAGTTCCACACTAACCGCTCCTGTGTGAGCTATCTACAAAGCTGCTGCAAGTGAATATTAGAAAAGCAATCAGATGAAAAGTCATTATTTCAAAACACAGTCTGCTTTTTAAACAGGTATATTTTAGTTTTTTCTTTAGTTTCTTTTTTTTAAATTTGAAGTTGGAAGTTTGGTGGATTCACGACATTGCTGCAGGGCTTTTACATCTAAATCTGATAATGCAAGCAAAACCTATTTTTGGATACAGTTGTGCGTTAAGAGTTAATTAAATTGATTTAGCTGCAAAGAAATTCCACATGAAAGCACAAGAACTTTCAAACAATACAAATACTTGACCCAGACAAGACTTTAAATGCTATGTGAGTAATAATTTCCATTGATGAATTGTGCAGTCATTTCATACGTGAGATCAAGGTTCCCGTGATTGTATAAATGTGTGGTGTAATTTCCCAAGCTTGTTTACACCCTGCCTGGTTAGGCATGAATCATGCCCAACCAAGCAAATGTGCTGGTGGTGATAAATCACTATATGTATACTGAATATGAGCACATGTGTTTCATTCTAATTAACTGGGGTGTGATTTAATCATAGCTGAGCATTTATTTTTTTTAAAGCAAGATGAAAGAGCAGCTCGGCAGCCATAGAGATCGAAAGGAAAAATGACATCCTATACCTTACATTACAGGTGTCAGAGGTTGCAAACTGAACTTTGACCTCAGTGATCGATCTGCTTGTTTCTGTTACTCTGTTATAGAGCCTGGTTTCAAAATGTAGATGAAAAGAGTCCCTTCATGTGCTGCAACCTGTTTTGACCGACCACTTACTATCCCACATGATGATATAAGTTTACACAAAATGCACTTTTAGCATTAAATCAGCATTTTGACATCACACTGGTGGAGGTTTGCTTTAAACTAATATATATCCCATTATTATGACGTTAGTGCAACAGTGCTGAAAAAACATCTCCTTACGAATTTCAGGTGGATATCTCCTGTGTTTCTGAAGTGACAAGGACTCAAAAATACTCAAAAAATGCAAAATTTTGACCCATATGTACTGTAAGTTTTCAGGGTTTATTTAAAGATGCCAAAGTTATTTTACATTAATTAAATAAATAGTGAATCAGCTGGTTGTGAGGGGGTCAGGCGGTGGCACTGATTGAGTTTTCAAAAGAGTGACCTAATGGCATTGCCTTTATTTATGATGTAAGGGCAGTTATGTAACATAAGTAATTTACCTGTAACCGATTTATTAGACTACCTGTCATAAAAATAAGAAAACACTATTTTTTATGTCTGTCAAAAAGTTGTTTAAAAGTAATACTATACAGTTATTTATTAGGTAATTTACCTGAAAAAAATGACAATTTAGTTTCATGTTTGTGACCAAAGGACCCGTCATGTATACAATATTGAAGGGTTGGTGACATTTTATTTACAGTGATTTCTCTCTCATCTGGACCCAGTGACCTCCTGATATAGGGAGAGGCTGATTACCGGATCAGCCCCAGCCAGCCTCCCCGGCACTGGCCCCTGAACCCACTGCACCACCCCTCCTCTGCATCGGAGCCCCAGACCACACTCCACGCAACCATGTAGATAAAAACAAATCAATTCAAATTCATGGATTTGTCCATAGTGGCTTTGTTGCTGTGTGTGCACATGGCAGTCGTCTCAGTCCTGCCTCAAGTGTGTGGAGGTGGCTGCTTGAGGGAAACTACTGGGGAGTTTACGTGGCAGAATATCTTTGGGGGTCATTGAGCCGGGTCAGTTCAGGGCCACTGTGTTCTTTAAAATCACCATGCATTGGTTGGAAGTCATGGTTGGCATGCTAATGTGTGAAATGGTCATAAAGTTCAAGGTGAGAAATCAAACTTTATTGTAACACTCTCTGTTATATGCAAATCACTGCTATTGCTCCTCATATGACATAGAAAGTCTAACCTTTGTCATCAGTCAGTGGGTATATTTTTGTGAATTACAGCCAGTTACTGGAGCCATCCCATACACGGGGTACAATAACTCAGTCCTAGATTTGCACTACCTGTGGAAAGTAGGCAAACCTTCAGTATTTATTACTGACTCTCTGCCACAGATCGGGTCGGATTTGGCAGACAATGTCTCTTTTAATCAGCAGATGTGATCAAAACAGCCTCACAGAGCTTACTTGTTTGCTCAGTCGTTCACCTTTCCAAGCTTCTCCTTATTTGTCACATGAATATTTAACCAGTGCCATGAATACTGAATGATGCTCAAAGGCAAGACACCTGTCTCGCATTTTAAGAGTCACAGGGAATCTGAAAATAACTTCATCCGTCTTCTGTCTTGTCTGCATCCCACGCTGTCGTCATGAAATCTCACAGCTGTGACCTTACATTGACAAATTTCGAAGTCTAGACCAAAATTAGTCCAAACATTTCATCTGACTGCAGGATATTCAGCAGCATAGCATAAATGTACAAAGATGATCACACACAAGCCTCAAGGTTCTTCTTTTTATTTTCTGCATTGAATTTCAGGCAGAATCCTCCAAAGCGGTTAATCCATTTATTTACATTTGCTACCTTTCCAGTGAATTGGTAATCACATTACATGCAAGCTCAATTTGCCTTCATGGACAGAGCTAATGAAAAATGAAACCCAAAAGCAGCTGATCAGATGACGCAGATGTCAAACAACTGAACTCTTCAAGTCTTTACAAATCTTATTGGCATAAATTATTATTTTATGTCAAGAAGTTTATATTTTGTCAGGATTGTTCAAGATTTGTGCGATTTCAGTGAGTTCTTCCATTGTAAACCACTGGCCCGCCCTTGGTGAAAGATACTCTCTAAATATATGTATAAATATATGTCGCCCACTTGGGTAAATCTGATTATTCTTTCTTTGCTTAACTGAATAGCTGAAGCCCCGGGAGGGGAAAAAAGTGTATTGTGTAAGTTTTAAGATATTTTGTTCTTCTCAGGGCACTGTGACCTGTAACGGCACAAAATGAAGGGAAAAAGTACAGCCATTTACTGGGATAATACTTTTGTGTGGGCTGCAGAGAGGGAGTGTTTTCAACCCATTGGGTTGTCTGCTACAAACACGCTGTTGCCACAGGAATCGAATGTACTCCCTTGTGATGATATTACGCACTCATATTAGCTGAAATTTGTCCTGAAATAGACACATTTTTATTTGCTAAACATGATCATAATTGCTGGTCAAAGAGGAAATGGGTGTAAAATGTGAATATTTAAATATAAAAGGAAAGGAGGGCAGATTTTTGTTCTTATTGCAGGCATTAGCATGAAAAACTTGCTTTAAGTGAGTGTTCCTGAGAGTTATATAAAGAAATAACTGACTTAACCGCCTAAGACCTGAACTCTTCCACGGCATGCATTTTTAATTTCTCTTTGATATTTGGGCATATTGGGGCTCGAATGTAAAAACAAAGAATGACAAGATTTTTTTTTATACCTTATTTATGTTTTTAAGAAAAATAAGAGCCACATATGAGGATATTGGTTTAAAATTTTGATAGAACAGTAGCAGTATAATGTCCTCGTAAGTGGATATCAGGCCCATGTAGAGCAAAATTGAGTATTTTAGTCTAAATAACCCAAAATGTGATGTCCACATAGTTGGACGCCAGGTCCTAGGAGGTTAAGGCCGAGCCTTTGTTGAGTAGCCAAAAGCCCTTATGAAAATAAGCCTTACTTTGGTAACAAAGGCATGGTATAGCATATCTTTCACACTAAAAGCTCATTTTACGTTAAAGGTATAGGAATTTAAAACAATACTGAAGCACAGAGGAACTTTACAAAGGGACACTAGACTTCCACTTTCTTGTGTGTTTCTGAATAATTTATTTCATACAATACACGAGGAAAAAGGTTTTTTGGTAAGGTAAGTTTTTTGCTGATATAACACCTTTAAAGTTACACATTAAAATGGCAAAATTAATTAGCATATTAAGCAGTTTTTAAAAGGAAAGCATGGCTTTATGTGTACACAGATGCGAGCAAATTGTACAACTGCAGATTTACAATGTAATGCTTTACACCAGTCTTACACAAACCGCACAACAGCAAACCAAACAAATGATCTTAAACCCAGATATGCACAACACATTATCCAGTTAACAAAAAATCAGATTTACATTGCACATAGTTACTCTAAGTGCACTCTTTTATATATATATGTTATCCCTTTTTAATGTTTGGTAACCAAAACAATCAACCCAAGAGACATATGTGACTGAATTTGAGCAACACTGTCTAATATAATTGCTTTCCCACTTTGTACACATCTATTTACATTCACCATTTTAAGAGGTATACTGGAAAATTCACAAAATTACACTAAAGTTACTGACGACAAAAGACAGACGCTAAAAACGTAAGAGTATTTAAGTACACACTTATAAGCAACGTGGAAAATGACATTTTAATCTCTGATTCTCTTCCGCAATGTGCCTTTTGTCCTGGCTGGCCCTCCCCAAGTGTGGTTCTGTCGGAGGTTTCTTTCTGTTTAAAGGGTTTTTTTCCTTCCCACTGTCGCCAAATGGTCACTCGTAGGCAGTCGCCTGATTGTTGGGGATTTCTCTGCATGGTCTATAACTTGCAATATCAAGCAACTTGAGGTGACTGTTGTTGTGATTTGGTGCTTTTTGGCAAATGTGTCTATTTGCCTTAATGCTGCGACTTAAATTGACTCATGTGTGCACACTAAATATGAAGCTAGAGTCAGTAATGTTTGTGAACTATTTGGAATTCCTAGGGTTCATGCATTATGTGGTCTGGTTGTCATGTAACTCAGAACTAAAAATGCAGTCTAACTAAACTACACTGTTAAAAAAATAACCCTTAATTGTCATAATGTAACACAAAGTTAAACTTCAGGCACATTAATCTATCCAGTTAGGAAATATAAACCACTGTGAATTTGCACAGTTACAACAGGTGCAACAGGTGAAAGACAAGAGCGGGACAACCCCCCCCCAAATAATAATAATGGATTGGATTTATATAGCGCTTTTCAAGGCACCCAAAGCGCTTTACAATGCCACTATTCATTCACTCTCGCATTAGCACACTGGTGGAGGCAAGCTACGGTTGTAGCCACAGCTGCCCTGGGGCAGACTGACAGAAGCGAGGCTGCCATATCGCGCCATCGGTCCCTCTGGCCAACACCAGTAGGCGGTAGGGTAAAGTGTCTTGCCCAAGGACACAACGACCAGGACAGAGAGCCTGGGGATCGAACCGGCGACCTTCCGGTTACAGATACGCTTCCCAGATACGCTTCCCAACCCTGAGCCACAGTCGGGGGGCTGCTCATTACAAGAGTTATCACCTGCACCCCATTCCAGCTCACCTGGGGTGGAACATCCATACGTGCTGTTATAAGGTTGACTATGGGACTCAGAGCCTTTAGTTGTTCTGCAGCGAGACTTTGGAATACACTTCCACCAGATCTCCGGACGACAAACTCTCTCTCCACTTTTAAATCCCGTCTTAAAACCCATCTATTCAAAATTGCATATCCTTCATCATGATTCCATCTTAGTCTATTTTGTCCTTGTTTAGCTTTTATACTTTTATACTTTTTATTTTTCATTTACCTTATTTTTTTATTTTCTTTGTACTAATGTAAGGTGACCTTGAGGGTCTTTAAACGCGCCTATAAATAAAGTTTATTATTATTATTATTATTATTATTACTAATTAGCCACCCTCACAGAGTCCAGCTCTGACAGTTTTTCAGGACGTGCCACACTGGAGGAGTTGGACTACCTGTGAAACCTGAATGGACAGAATGTGTCATAATAGTTTAACTGTCTTTGTGTTACACTGTGTTGATCAAGTGTTCCCTTAAATTTTCTGAGTGGTGTAATAATACAAAATCAGCAGTACTTTATATAACTCTTTGTATGTCTTTGATTGAACACAAAAACACACTGTGATAATAACTCTACCAAAACTCTATCTGGAGTCAGGTGTTTCAATCAAGGAGGCTATAAGTGCAGTGAAAAATAGCCAGACTTTTCTCTAAAGAGGTTGGCTGGTGTGATCCATGCTTTGATCGCAAACATCTTCAGGAGACCACAAAGACAAGAATCGTTATAGAGATGCCTGAAGCAGAAAATCACTACTAAAGCATTTCAAACAACCTTGGTGTTCAGAAATGCACAATAAGACAAACTTTTTACAAACTAAAGAACTGCTGATATTCTGTGGGTGTCCTGAACATTTTATTCAATCTTAAAGGAGGTGAAAGAGAGAGAACAAAACACCTGTAGCTTGTTAAGACCTTGTCCACTAAGAACACTGAACAAGAATGGGGTTAATAGAAGGACAATATGGAGGAAAACGTTATTCTTAACAGAGACAATCTCCTGTAGACGAGTGAAACAAAATCTGACACCCAACAATCATTGAGGAAATTATTCGTTTAAATTTGGATCATGTCTGGGTAGCAGAGCGCATGACATGAAGCTTAAAGTGAATGATTAATGCGCCAAGACCATGCCCCAAAGCACAAAAAGTAAATCAGCAATAAATTCATGTTTTTTTTCTAAAGTCCTGACCTTAACCCCGCGGAACTGCTGTGGCATAATCAGAACATGGACATGCCACAACATCCCAGAAATGCTAATGAATGCACTTGTAGAGAATAATGGTCAAGAACTGACCTACCTATTCCAACCTGCAATGATTACTTCCCATTAAAATGAAAAGTCCAAACGTTCGTGTTACTAGTTTAATTGGGCTGGTTGTTTGAAATTGTCCCTTGGAAGGTGAGTAGACCAAGAATTAATGAAGTAATGCATGTTTTCTGTGTACAGTAACTTACTGGTTCTTTTGATATGAGTGTGATTGCAATTTTTGAAAAGTTGGATGGAAAGATTGTACAGCATCCATTTTTAAAAGTACACATTTAAAAACTGAATTGGGTGCACAACTTTGAATTTACCATCAATTGTAGCAAACCCCAAGAGGGTCAACAGTATAAATACAGTGGTCAAGGTCAAGGCCCATTATTCTTTTTGTTACTGATCATGATTGACTACACGTGGTAGGTTCTAGTTGGATCTCTTGGAGCCATTTCTACTGCAAACACTGCAGATTCCAGGAAAATCGTTCAAACAATTGTACATAAGTTATAGTCCTGTTACCACTTTGCCAAGGTCTAGAAGAAGACCGAAAATGTCACCCTTAGATGAGAGCAAATTGGTTAGATGTTCAGGAACAAGGCAGGAACCGCCAAGGATTACGTGTCACTGTCCACAGTGAAGTGCTGATCAAGAAAGAAGTCGCTGCTCCAAAATCGACACCTTCAAACTCAAATTTGCAACTGCACATTTCAGTCGAGTTTGAAGGAGAAAGGTTTTAGACAAAGGCAAAGATTGAGTTGACAAAGGCGAGAATTATGTTTGCAGGAGTAAAGATGAAAAACTAAGACTTCTGTGCAAACTGTCAAGTGATGTCAATGGTGGTAGCATCATGCTCTGGGGCTGTTTTGCTGCCAGTGTTCAGTGTTCAGCTTACGTATATATTTGAGCCTGCATGGATACTTTTGAATGTTCATCACCAAAAATCCGAAAATAAATGAAACGTGTGCACCCATTTATTTTTAATTAATTATAAATGTATGCTGTTCAATCATTCCACCTTGGAAAGAGAACGGTTCAAAGACGTCATTAATAGGCCAAAATTAGCACGATGAGTGTATGTAAACTTCTGACCACAATATGAAAGCGGTTCCAATCTTTTTCCTTTTCTCTAAAAGTATAATTATTACTTTCAGCAATCTGAAGGCGATATATTGATATTCAATATTTCCTTGACACATATTACCACATTAGATTTTTTTTTTTATTCTTAAACTTAATGATGATCTAAACCTTTAAATCACTGGTGGGTTGAGATGATTTCCTTCCTCCCGTGTAAAGCCGGATTCCCCCGTTGTTCCCTCTAGAATGAACAAGCCTTACTTTCAAACCTACGCGAGCTCAAAAGCACAAAGACAGCATCGTTGTGACAGGGCCAGTCATCCTTGTCACTTTGCTTTGCATACAGGATCTAACATTCTCTGCTGACTTGTCAAGTTCAGACTCCTCCGATGGAGAAGTAAGTCTGAACCTGAAGAATTCAAAAAATATTATTCATAATGGCAAAGTTTTAAATCCTGTCATACTTTAATTTGAACAAACGACACTTAGTGATTCATTACTATTATTATAACCACAATGTGATGTGTATGGCACAAGCATTCCAAGTTTATTTACACTGCACACTTGACTGTGCATCATTTTTTTATAACTCTTCCCAAGTAAATGTAAACATTCAAGGAATGAGCTGCATATGGACATCTCCTCTTCAGAGCTGCTGTACTGCCCAACAGCCAGCAAAGACTAGACCGCAGAAGTCGGTTCAACACACCAAACCCAGGCACTCGTCAGTGATCGACACAAAACCGCCACAGTGCCCTAAATAATGAAAAATATCTACCTAATCATAGGCTCAGAATCGCACACGCCAAGAGGGAAGGCTGTGTTGATAAAAGAAGGCAAAGGGCAACCGGTCTCTCATGAGCATGATAGTGCAGAGAAGGGCATTTGTGCTCCAAACACATCACTGTGAATCAGCATCACTTGGTCTGAAGCCTAATCTGTTTGGCATTTATGGAAATAAAGTTTCCTGCTCTGTAAGCCTGTCTTTTTTTCTTTCTTCCTACACAGCAAAGGGGGGGAGTATAGTATTATGCTTATTTTGGATACTCTAAAGTATGTTTTAAAGCAAATTTTCCAGCACTATTTACATTCAGCACTCAAACACACCCTCACAGTCCAGTTCTGGTACAGTACCTTTGTTAGCCTGTGATGCTGCTGTTAGAAAAATACATCACCTCAATTTCTTCCAAAGCTTTAGCACCAAACTTGACTATTTGGAGCTGCAGGAGTGCACGAGGCTCAGAGTTACACCAGCCCACTCATCTAAGCACACAGGATATTTAAAAAATAAGAGCTGTAGTGATATGACTTGAATTCACCTGTACAGGTGACCTGCGCAAAAAGGACTCTCTCCGCAAACGCTTTGTTTGTTAAGCAATGTGCAACTTACCTTCTCATTTAAATGTATTTTTTTGGAACAGTTACAAACTGCTTCAAAGCTGATTATGGTCACATCGTGTCCTTATATCTTTTTTTCCAATCCTTTCATCACCTTCCATCTTCTGCACCACACACATGACCCAACAGTACTTATGGTAAAGCTTATATATGCTGCGATGTTCTGCCTAATGTTTGGCATGAGAGCATTTTGTACAGCATTTTGTGTGTCTGTATCTCTGCGACTCAGATGCTAGACAAGTCATCGTGACAGGATAATGAAGCCCGGCGAGTTTTCGGGCTGCACCGTGTCAACATGGTGATCTGGGTGCTGAAGTTGTTGCTGCTGCCAATAGATGGGTGCTGGTATTTGGTGTCTGAGCCCATGTATCTCTGCAGGTGCCACCTCCTCCACTTCCTCTTGATCTCTCCTTGGACCTGAAATCAATTAGAGCAAAAGGGACAATTACATGTTTATTCAGTAAGTCCAGCTACATGTTCTTTACCAACATAAAACATTACTGGGAATTCACTGATAATGTTTTTGACACTGAAAAAAAGACAACAAAATATACCATAAATTAACATTTTGAGTTATTATCTCAAAATTTTGACTTTATTTACATGGCTTTTTTTTTTTTTTTTTTTTTACTTTTGTTGATGATCACTGTTTTAAAAGACAACTTTGTCCATGTGAAAATACAAAAAAGAAAGAAAGAAATTAAGCACTGTAAAGAGCACACCAAAGCAACTGGTGTATAGGTCAGATCTGTTCTCCTGGCCAATTAGAAGTCTAGTGAAAAAAAACTGGTATTTACATCATGCTTTTCTACTCTAAGTGAGCACTTAAAGTGCTTTTTACTACAAAAAACATCCATATTTTGTCCTTGTCCACGCATTAATGCAGAAACAGAGTTTAAAAAACAAAACCTAAACCTGGGAGGAGATTTTCAAAAGCTCCGACCTAAAACAGAGTTTATATGTTAACAAAAGGACAAAATGCTGCCAAATGCTTTCCAAAATACCCGTGCACGTGTGGACAGGCCCTGCTGTTACTCCCTACATACCTCTGTCATTCTCCAAGTGTTTTTGAACACTATTCTATGATTGAATAATCGACTATAAAAACTGCAGATCTCTTAAAAGCGGGTGACCTGCATTTTAATTAAACAGAAAAACAAATTGGTTGGCGTGATTTTCAGCAGCAGACGAAGCTCAAGGACGGAGGGGAAAAAATGAAAAGCACCCAGAGAAAATCCACAGAATTAAACGCCGCCAGCGCTGAGGTGGTGCGCCATTAAAAGCAGTACCCGACACTGACATTAGTTTTCATTTAGACCATGTCAGAGGGAGGAAAGTGAACCAAACAATAAGCAGACCTTCTGTTGGAGGATTGAATATTTTTAAATGTGCCTTTTTTGTTGTTTTTTTGCAGATATTTTCTTATGTTGGAACATTATCTACAGTCAGTTGCAGGTTTTGGAAATTTGTTGCTTTTTTGTGTCATGTATTACAGGTTAAGGGGCTGTGCCAGGTGTTTGTGTTATTCTGCACACTGTACACTTCTATTACTGGATTAGACTATATTCATTTCCCCCCCAAATAGTGCGTGCATCTCCAAGGTCTCCCTTCACTCTCTGAGGATGTGTGTGCATATGTTTCCCTGTTTATGTGGCACTGCTCCAGCTCCCACTGGACTCTGGCTGGCACACTTGACACTCATCGACTAATCAACCCGCCCCTCCCACACACAGTCATCCACACACACACTCGCCATCATGTGCTTTCATCGACAGCAGCAATGAGAACACTTAGGCTTCACATTTATTTCTCTAGGTCAGGGGTGGACAATCTCAGTCCACGAGGGCCGGTGTCCCTGCAGGTTTTAGATCTCACCTTGGGTCAACACACCTGAATCACATGATTAATTCATTACCAGCCTCTGGAGAACTTCAGGACATGTTGAGGAGCTAATTTAGCCATTTAAATCAGCTTTGTTGGTTCGAGGACACATCTAAAGCCTGCAGGGACACCGGCCCTCGTGGACTGAGATTGCCCACCCCTGCTCTAGGTCCTTCCTTGTGCTCTACCAGCCTGCGTCTCTTTGTTCGGCCAACTCCTTGTTAAGTAAACCTGGCTGCACACTCTCCACCGGCTTCTCCAGAAAACCCTTAACCCCTCATTTGGACCCACGTATCTTCTTTTTTAAAGACAGTCCTGCCTCGCAATCGAGTCCAGCAGTTTTTTCTTTTGCATGAATTTTATGAGAGCATGACACTTTAAAAACTGTTTTGCATTATTTAGGCAAAAAGAAAATCAATATAGCTTCCACTTCTACCTTGTCAATATTTGTTTTCTTGCTATCGACATGTCTGCCATTCCTTAAGCACCGAGAATTCAACAACTAAACCTAACATAACTTACCAGCAGTGCAGAAATCTTCCACACTTAGTAAAGGACGCCTGGAAGTTGCATGAGATTAAAATTCAGGCAGCATAGTGTCAAGCCTCGCCATCTAGCCCATCACTGTGATTCAATCTGGCCCAGCACTGAGAACATAAATAATCTTCCCACAGAGAGCCTGTGCAGACATCACTGGATAGCTCCCTGCCAAAAAGACTGTGTGCTTTTTACAGCCCTCCCACCCTGCAGGCAAAGTGCAGAAAATATGCTGTGGGGAGGTCCAAGAGAGGAGCTGGAACGACAAGCGCCGGTGACTCATACCCGCCGCTCCATCTACCTGTCAGGACTGTGTGTGAATGTAAATGGTGCGCACAGGGAGCGACGGAGAAACTACAGATAAACTACATTTTCTGAGAATGAGCGCACGACTGCAGGCTATCTCTGTGTGGAAGTACTGTGGTGTGTTTATATCAGCAGTGTTTACATCACCTACCTCTCCGTTCAGGAAGCAGTAAAGGACTGCGACCACAAAGCCCTAAAAGGAAAGAAAAACAGTGATAAGAAAGCAGGAGCAGAGGATGTAATGGTTAAATTTCTTCTTTGTTCATCTCGTCTTATCAATTATTTGTTATTTTTTACAGTTTTTCTCAGTTTCAGAGGCATCCTTTTTAAGATCTTAGCACTAAGGATGTTTTCCCCGTGTTTTTAGCAAATTTGAATACCTACTCTGTGGAACTGTTATTATTATTATCTGAGAGATTCAACAAGACATGATTTCAACTTGTATTTAAAAAGACATGATTCACTGGACTTCCCTCGCTCTCCCGATTCTCATGCACCTCACGGTTAATGCTCTCCCCGTATAATCCACAAACATTCACTACACTTTTTTTTTTACGTCGTCTTCCCCTCCCACCTCCTTTCTCTCTTCAATGTCCAGTCCGATTCCTCGGTGTATCTGAGTGGGCTCTTCCTTGTTTTCAAACTGGTGACACGTTGGTGCGCTAAAGCTCAGTAAATGTGTTTTACAACACTCCTACTAATGGCCCTCAGCTGTAAGCTAACTGGACAGTATGTGACATTAGCTGATCCAAGTCCCGAGAAATTCCACACTCCTTTGTGATGTGCATGCAGTCCGACGATGTCACATTTTAGCACATGCTCGGAACGCTTGGAAACCTGGGCAAGCAGGTACTAAGAAAGTACCTGGTACCAGGTACTATGACCTAATGGGAAATGGATTTGATGATCTGAGTACTAGTAGTAAGTACTAATGGAAAAGGGGCTTAAAGGTACAACACACTGAACCTTGTAACAGCTGGGCTTCAACAGCACAAGACCACATTATGTGCCACTCGTGTCAGCTAAGACAAGGAGGCAACAATTCTCATGGGTTCAGGAAAATTGGACAACAGAAGATTGGAAAAACGTGGTAGGTTGGTGTTACCAAAATGAAAGCATGAATCTGGATTATCTTGTATCGAGAGACCAGACTGCTGGTGATGGTGGTGTAATGGTGTTTGGGGATATTTTATTAGCCAAATTCACTGTACCCAAATGGCCCCCACAGTCACCCCATCTCAATCTCAATTTGGGTTGTAGTGGAACTGGAGATTCACATCATGGATGTGCAGCCAACAAATCTGCAGCAACTGTTTGATGCTGTCATGTCAATATTGCCCAAACTCTCTGGGGAACTCTGTGCCACGGAGAATCAAGTCAGTTCCGAATGCAAAAGGGGGATCAGTCCAGTATTAGCAACGAGTACCTAACGAAGTAGTTGGTGAGCACAAGTATTTAACTCATGAAGAAGACTTAATCTCTCTTGGTTATAAAGATTGTAGACAGTTGTGTTTGTGTTCCAAATACCTTCTTACAGCTTTAACTGTCTTAATTAAGCCAAAGCAACAGAGGAAAAGCTGTAAAAAATAACATGTGGCAGTCATGACAGTCATAAATGTATTACACAGACAAAACAAATGGGTGTCGAGTTGTAATAAGAAGGGGGAATAAAAGGAGTAAGGAGAGGATTGTGTTGGAAAGGTTTTCATATCTTCCAAGCTGTTGTAATGCAGCTGTGCTGTCTGGCTGCATTCTCCATCATTCCTCATTAAATGATGAACTGAAATAACATCAGAGCTTTAAACAGTTACAGTGCCACTGAGCCAGCCAGCAAAGTGCTTGGAGACCTGATGCAGTTTTCTTTAATAGTAGCACTCGCCAGTTCAGGGCTGAAAGCATGCCAAATCACTATTTTTGGACCACACTTCTAGAAGACTACATTTATTTTAAGGCACTGGATTCGAGGAATCTACAGGTATTTTTTTTAACAATCACTTTTTCCTCAAAAACATTTGATCTCATACCTGAAATGATCCCAGAATCAAGTCAAAAACCAGCCGCAGCTCAGTCTTCACTTGCTCGGGGATAAATGCAAACACTATATAATTGATCCCAAACAGAGGAATCAAAAGCAGCGTTGACTTTGCCAGTCGCCTGAAATGATAAGGCAAAAACAAATTCAAATCCCTCCCTCCAGTCAAACCAGCATCCAATCTGTCTCTGTATACCCCAATAATGAAATGCAGCTCAGGAGTACTTTTCATTTTAAATTTCAGCTCAGCAGACCAGAGACGGGGGGGGCGGGCGGGCACCATTAAAAGTGTCAGTTGGAAAATAGCTCATGCATTATGACTGGCTTATGAGATGCTCTCCATCATATGAAAAACCACTTAAATACATATAGCACTACATCTCTGTGTAAAGCAGCTGCTGGATGGCGGAAAACCACAGTGTGCTGTGCATGCTAAGATTTTCTTCTCTGAAGTCCAAAAGGACTAGTTATCCCTGCATCGCTCTGAGCGTAAAAAAAGTTACATTTGCAGCAATAGTTACAGCAAGAATACTCAGGAGTGCGTGCTACTCTGCTGCTTTGCAAGTTTATTCAAACAAATCTTTGTTTATCATTACAAAAGCAGCTAATGGTCACAGAATGTCCACCGAGACAGAAGTGGCGGAGCTCTTTCCAAACACCCTCGTTCGTATCAGTGACATTTCATCCTTTATTAGCTGATACATAAAACAAACTTCCAGCATGAAAAAGAAATTTAATTACACTCACGAGTACTGGTTGGAGTCGTTTCTTCCAATATCGGGGCAGTTTATCTTCTGGCGAAGTATCCGAATGATGCAGATGAAAAGAATAAAGTTCATCTGTGGAGAATACATTCATGTGAGAAAAGCACTGAGGCATTTCACACTGCAAAGACGGTCACAAGATTTGGGTGTTTTTTCTAATGTATATGGGGAGATGTTTGTGAGATTCAACTCATAAACAGAAGCGTTGGATTGTGGCGCTGGCCTGTGGGAAAATGAGCATTTCTAAACTGATGATTTGGGCTGTGAGTGTGAACTGGCAACACATCAGTCATCATGATGTGCTCCCAGCTATCAGTCACTGGCTAAGTACAGAAAAACAGAGTGTACTAACAGTAAGGCCGAGACACTCATGTTAAATAATGAAGCTGACCCTCCTCTGGGAACAACTGCTAGCAAATAACTAAACAGACCCATCTGGACACAAGTAGGCGTCTGCTATGACACTTTGTCCAGAGCAAGCTTTTAATAGCTGGAAATTATATTAAAAGCTTTTTTTTTTCACCTTCCATGAGAAGATCCGTACCACTCACTCATGATTTAGCTAACCACAAATATTTAAACACAGAAAACAGCTGGTTCTTTGCAAAAGGTTCAAAAAGCATCTGCTAGATTTTCTATAAATGTGACCCAGTACACAAAAAGACATAGGCTGTGGAGCCCAGCTGCACAAAAACGGCCAAGAAATGACGTAATCAGGGATAACCGGACAATATTTCCAGTGTTTGTTACTATAGCGATTACTTCCATTAAGAAAGCTGATAAGAGGCTAAGTTCACTTCAGGTCACTTCACGAGTGACCAAATAGGTAATGTGACAACACACATATGTTATGCCAGTTACTAGAAATCTCATAACCATGGCGACAACATCATTACTAAACAACAACAACTTAAAGATTAGATGACCTTCAAGTTAAAAAATCATAGAAAATAAATCTGTTTTCTTAATTTGAAAGTGAAAAATGTACATTTTTGGACTTTGGCCTGGTTTTAGCATGCTGTTAGCCAGAGTCTGTTCTTCTTTTCAACTTTGATAATGCTTCTGGTATCGTTAAATTAGCTTAATGCTCGAGTAAAGCTATAGGCAGGCTTCTAAAAAGTGGGCCACTTTTGAGTATTAGCATACTAAAGACCAAAACAAGTGTTCAACTAGTAAAGTTAAACCATTTAAATGCAATTCAAGCTCAAAGTTTGTATTAGCAAAAAGAAAAACCTGAGTGCTAGCATGTGTTGGGTTGTGTAAATGCTAACTAACACTGTGTGAAGCTAACAGTGTTCACTAACATGCAGCTTTAATGTTTATTGTGTTCAAATGGACACATGAGCTTGGCAACATTTCTCTATTGCATATGTCTCTAAACATTTATTTTTACTTTATTTTAACTGCAACTGCTCATCACCACAGATCATCGGTCTCTATTTCACTCAACACTCTTTATGGTCTTACTATTTCCCTCCTGCCTGGCAGCTCCATATTCAACATCCTTTGTCCAGTATATCCACTATCCCTCCTCTGCACATGTCCAGACCTAAGCTGTCTCTCTGATGTACTCATTTCCAATCCTGTCCCTCCTGGTCCCTCCTAATAACAATCTCAAGATCTTCAATTCTGCCACCTCCAGCTCAGCCTCCTGTCTTTTTGTCATTGCCACATCTCCAAACCATACATCATAGCAGGTCTCACTACCATCTTGTTCCCCACTCTGCTTCCCTTTCACTGTTGCTGCTTTCCTTCTGTCACAAATCACCCTTGATAAGTCTTTTCACCCTGCCTGCACTCTCTTCTTCGCCTCTCTTGTGCACTGTTGTAAACTTTTATTTGAACAAAAAATGGTTAGGAAATTACAGACCTGCAAAATAAAACATCAATGAGGGTGCACATTAGTACATTTAAGAGAAGGAAGGAAGAAGTATTTCAATGGGATCCGCTGAATGCTTTGCACACCTCTGAAATAGTCTCACTCACGCAGAGATTAGAGTCTGTTTTTCTTACTAGAGATGTGGTTCAATCTGCATCTGAGCTGTCACACTTTAGCATTTTTATCTTTTGGGGTTTTAATCCATGCACTGGGGAAAACCTCATTTTTTAAATTACCTTTCTGCTTTCAAATTTGCATGCTAAATATTAAACTTTTTTCCAGCAGCCTGTTATCTTGACTTTGAAACTGTGACTTAAAAATGAGGCAAGCAGCTGCTTTTAACAGCTTATTTCGGTCTGAATTTCATCAAAGACTTGAATACGAGTACAGAACCACAGTGTAAAAGTCCATATCTGTGGTTTTACTGAGTATGATGGATTAAATTATTGGTTTGACTGGACACTATTGCCTTCTGGAGTCCTTTTGTCGCATAATACTAAAACTTGTTTCTACACTATACTGCCAAATATATTCGCTTGTCTGCCTTCAAAAGGACATGAACTTAAGTGACATCCCATTCTTAATTCATTGGGTTTAATATGATGTCATCCCACCCTTTTCAGCTATTACAGCTTCAACTCTTCTTGGAAGGCTTTATGAGTTGATGGGAATTTTTGACCATTCTTCCACAAGTGCATCTGTGAGGTCAGACACTGATGTTGGACGAGAAGGCCTGGCTTGTAGTCTCCAGTCTAATTCATCACAAAAGTGTTCTGCTAGGTTGTTGTCAGGACTCTATGCAGGCCAGTCAAGATCTTCCACACCAAACTCTCTCATCCGTGTCTTTATGGAGCTTGCTTTGGGCACTGGTGCACAGTCATGTTGGAACAGGAAGTGGCATACTGCTATACTGTTCCCACAAAGTTGCGAACTGTAAATTGTCCAATGTCTTGGTATGCTGAAACATTAAGAGTTCCTTTCATTGGAACTAAGGGGCAGATCCAGCTCCTGAAAAAACACCCCACACCATAATCCATAATCCCCCCTCCATCAAACTTTACACTTGGCACAGTGCATAGGACAAGTACCGTTCTCCTGGCAACTGCCAAACCTACATACAACACTGTTTTGCACTGTGTGATGCAACGCAGCAGCTCTGTCATGGAAACCCATTCCATCAAGCTCTTTATGCACCGTTCCTGAGATAATCGGAAGGTCACATAAAGTTTGGAGATCTGTAGTTGGCGAATTCTGTGAACTGAGGTGCACAGTTCACCGCTCTGTGATTTGTACGTGGCCTACCACTTCATGGCTTTGTTATAGTACCACTAACAGTTGACTGTGGAATATTTAGTAATGAGGGGATTTCACAACTGGACTTGTTGCACAGGCGGCATCCTATTACAGTACCACGCTAGAATTCACAATATTACTTTGAAAGAGCTAGCTCAAGCTGGTTAGTGCTGATGTAAACCATGAAAACGTTTTTAAAGCTCATGAACTTACCAGAATTGATGCCAAAATAGGAGTTTTAATGATCCACCAGAACACATCGGTGTTTTCTATTATATCCCAGCACCTGGTAAGACATGAAAGAGTTTTAATGTATAAGATGTAGCAAAACAAAGCAAAAAAAACCCTCAAAAAACAAAACAACACAAAAAGAGTATTTTCTGCTCGATTCTGGTCTACCAGTTGCCTAGTCTCTCACCCCACATCATTATAGTTGGCTTTAGCGATGCTCCAAGCTGTGATGAAAATTGCTGGACCGCCTGGGGGCAAAAAAAGCATACAACCAAAAGTTACTGTGAATTCCAGCTGTAAGGTTCTCGACCTGTAGTTGATGTACTGCTGACACTCTATAAGGTCTCGTTAATAGAACAAGAAACAAGACTTTCTCACCCCAGCCGATCAGAATATAAGCCCAGAAGTACTTCCTCTCGGAGAAGAAGGAAACGGCCAACAATGCATGCAGATAAAGGCCTTCCACCAGCAGCCAGAAGAAACTGGCCATTATACAGTACTGGAAAAACACAATCACTGCTTTGCAGCCAACCTGGCAATGGACACAAAAGCATGAATCATACAATGATCTAGTTAACAGGGACAACCTTATGTTGAAGATGATGCGGTGAAATTTATTCCCAGTTGTGGCCAAAAACTGCATTTAGAAAATGAAAGAATAAATTGGAGTTATTTGTTTCCTGTTGGTGAAATCAGGTATATATCTGTGTTCTTTTATATTAATATGAATCCTATGACTGCAGTAGAATGACAATTAGTTTTTCTTGTGCCCTTATTAATAACTTGGAAGCAGAAATTCACTCAAATGCTTCTTTTATTATCAATAAATTCCATGGACATATTGCACTAAAAAAGTGAGTTACTACTTATGAAACTTTTGTAAATAATGGCTTTAAAGGTAGTGCAAATCTGTGTCCTATTCAGCCTGCACTTTATAAGCTCTCTGCCTCATTCAGTGAAAGAAAAGCTGCCAAAGTGCAGAAATGTTCCGAAATATAATGCAGGAAGTGAGAAGGATTAACACTGAAGCACTCATGAAGCATTTGCGAAAGATTGGATTTAAAGAATGTTTTTCCAAAGAACAAAATGACCCATAGCTTCTGAGATTAGCCGAAGCTGAGTGTGACTGAATTGGCAAGTGTGCTGAATTAGTAGATTTATGAGTAGTAGTAGATGCCCTGATAGGAAATAAGCTTCTTCGCTGGGAAACAATACACCTTCACAGCCTGTTTGAACGTGCTTATTCTGCTTGATATTATGATAGCTGAATAAAATGTTTCTGCGTAAGACATCTGAGTCTGCATTCACAAGATTTCCATAACACAGGAAAACACAATAAGCTCTCTTCTGGTTGGCTGAACAACGTTTGCGTGAGGGTGGATGAGTTCATTCAAAATTGAGCTTGCTGATGCTGAATGCCGGGGAGGCAGGCTGCTATTGAGATTGTTACACAACGACATGTATAAAAAGGCTGATTTTGCCTGCAGTGTTTCTAAATTCACTCTGCTGGTCAGATCTACAAGCGTGTACAAGCAGCTTTAGAGTGAGCAACGCGGAGATCCTACGCAGAAGACATCACACGGATAAGAAAAATCAAACTGTGCTCCTTTAAAAAGACCCCGTAAGAGTGAATACATTGAGCACTTTAGCAGCTGGAGTACAGCAACAGAATAGGAAGGGCTGGGCTGAAGGGCATTATGGGTAGAGAAAAGTGGACAGTAAAGAAGACAATAAAGTCACAATAAAGAAAAGAAAATCAGAAAAAGCTGTCAGGTCTTTGTCACGACAATAGAGTTGAAAGAAGAACAAACAAATCATGATGTGTAGTTGGACAGAACCTACCTCTTATGCAAAAAATTTGAAATGCAAAATGCAATCATGACACGCTTTCTGTTATAGCCACTTTCTACTGTAGTACATTTTAGATGGAGATATTGTTTAGATATTGAATTTAAAAAAAATATTTTCGATGGGATGCGATGTTTATTTAGCTTTCAAAAATAGGTTTTGAAAGCTAAATAAACATGATAATCTATGGCTATCTGATAATATCTGAATCTGGCTTAAACGTGAGGATTTTTTATGACTACGAGACTTAAAGAAACTGGCTTTCGAGGCTGACATTGTGCTGGTGGCTCAGTTAATTTAAATCCAAGAACTGGGTCTCTTGACTTTGTTTGCAGCACTTTTAATACCAAAAAAATATTGCAGCCTGTCTAAAAAGTCTCCAGTATTGGTGAGTGATTTCTTTTTTTCTGTTTTCAGTGGCCTTGACAAGCTTTTGTATGCAGTCTATGTTCTACACAGGCAGAATATAGACAAAACGAGCAACCTGTCTGAGTAGGCAGAAGTCTTTATGTATGAAATGTCTTGCTTCTAGCTTCTCCAAAAACATGCGCTGTATTGAAAATATTCACATAATCCAGAAATGTCTTGTTCTGTTTTAGTCCTTGTGCATGGAGTTAAAGTTTGGGACAGCTCATTGAAGCAGCTCTTACTGGGCTGACAGGAATTTTGTAACCCATATAAATTGATTCCCGCTTGGCATGTTGAGGGGGAAGAAAATGGACCCAGATGGGCTGCCTAAGCCTTGCTGCTTAGTTTAATATGTGCAAATCAGTACAAATTGATTGCTGGAGCTGAGTTTTAAAAAGCCTGCCGTTAGTCGCTAAAGGAGGATAAATTGTGAGATATTATGCCACTGGAAAAACAGGGAATAACAGGAAGCTCAGACACGGATCTGCATGCATTTTTTAAATATGCTTTGAATTAATCGGGTGTTTAACTATGGCAAACATCCAGCTGTATAAGAAGAGATAATGAATGGAGCATGCAGAACACCTGCACACATACAGATAAACACAGCAGGAGCAATGCTAACAGCTGTAATGGAACTAATGTTGGGGTCACGATGAGCACCGCAGCACCAGACCCGTCTCTATAATGTCTCTTTCAAATGTGCCATGTTAGCAGCTGGCTCCTGTCAACCCAGCGAGTCCATTAACGTAGTGCAGCCGACCACAAAGCTCACTAACAAATAGAGTGAGCCTCTGCTCATTGTGTGGCTAAATTCTGTAACATGAACCTCATGTTTATTGGCCACACACCTGACGGGGCTCTGGACTGTGGCTCATTGTGAAGGGGTGATGGTTGAAAGCCAAAGGACAACAATCAAAGACTGAGGGCTGTAAGTCCATGTTTTTATTACTATTTTAATATTAACATACTTGGCTAATGTGTGGCTTTTGTTGTGAGATTGAAACTGAAAATTGACACAAGCAGTTTTCAAAACTTTTAAGTTATTCATCAGCTATGATATGAGAACTTAAAATGTCAGTAATGATCAATAATGATCAATGATGCTACAATACTAATACTGTACTGAATGTACTGTAATACTGAATGTATTGAGGTCTTGCTGAGTTATTTGAAGTTCTAGGAGAGCAATCATTAACAAGCAGCATTAACTCACAGAGCCCGAGGAGCAGTTGTCCACCTCCCCGACCTCGTAGAGAACCACATCTTTGATGAAGACAGCGATAGCCTTCAAGATAAATGAAACAAACAGATGCATGTGGATGTAGTTCCTTGTGCAGTGGAGTTTCCTAGGACACACAGAATGAGAGATACAAGAAAACAGATCAAGACAAAGCGACAAGACACGCGCCCTGCCCTGCATGCTAATTACACAATGTCCTCAGAGTTAATAGCTTAAAATGACAGCAATTCACAGACAGTTAAATCATAATTACGTTTCTTAGTTCCCTTTCACTGTGTGGGTGGATCAGTTTTAGAGCACAATAAATGGTTTTTATGGTTCTTCACACACCTTTGAAAATAGGCAGGAGAGGTGGATTTCCAAGAAGTTACAGGAGTAGAAACAAGCAGTTCTTTTAACACTTCTTCTGCTGACTACATTATCATACTTTAGAGGTAATTGGGGAAAACAGGTTCCTAATAGCTTCAATCACTTTTTTATGTCAGAAATGGTTGTTGTCTGGGTAGGTAAATATTCGCCTGGAGTACAGCACATTCCCAGTCAGTTAATGTTCCCTTGGACATCATAACAGTTTCATTTAACCTTACCTCATTCCCAGGGGAGTAAATTGCCATGATACCATTGTTATCCAGATTTTATACTCACATCAAACAGCAACTGCTATTTTATTTAAATCCCTATTTTTCTTCTACTTCTACTTTCTTCTAGTTCTTCTTTATTCAGTTTCGGCCAGCCTTTAGCTGTCAGACAGATGGTCTCATATCTGACTCTAGAAACTGTAAACCTGACTTTTAATGTCTGTATGAGCTCAACAACTGTTCATCCAATCTACTTTTAATGTGTTGGGGTTCCTGCATATGTTGCCTTTTAGAAATGCGTGTAGTGAACCATATAGCACTAATACTGCTCATAATACCCCACGGTCATAACTCTCTTTCTGGCTCAAATCTGTGGGTTGTTTTGATTTCACACCTTCACACCTTTTATCTCCCTGACCGTGGCCGGCCTTGTGACTTTGGGTTCATGACGGTGAGCAAAACTCTCAGGTGGACACACTTTGACACCTATTGCTTGTCTTTGCAGAAAGCATGAAAAGTGCCTCTTATCAGCAACTAATTCAATAAGGCACTTTCCGGTGACAAAAGACTCAAAAAGAAAAATGTGACCAAAAATAAAATTCAGATCCATATAACAGAATAAATGTTACTCCACCACTGCGGCCACGAAGAGAAATGGGTGGCTGTACACTGAGAGAAAGCAACTTCCATGTACAAAATGAAAACACCTGTTGCATCATCACTGAAAATGAAGGAGATAAAATCAGAACACATCATTTCACAGCTCATGCACTTAGGTGGGGATTTTTGCAGCTGCACAGAAAATTGAGTATAGAGTATTTACAGTGTTTGGAGGGCGTGTAGCACACAGGAAGAAGAAGTGCTCGAATGTGGCCCACCCATTTACACGTACAGTCTTTGTACACAAAAGTTTTTTCTTTGCAGCATTCATAAGCAAGAAAAGTTCACTTCGCATCCTACTCAGGCAGACAAATTGCATACAGCAGTTTTTCCAAAAAAAAGTAATGTGCGGTATTATGTGAGTCACTCTTGAAATGTCCATTCATTATCTTTTAGGGTGAAGATGTTGCAGTTTAAAGCTGGCTTCTTATTCTTCCTCAGAACTGTAATTGCACTTGAGGAGGTTACAATCGTTCCCTGGCTTATCAAGCAAAAATGCCGGTCCTTTTTTTATCCCGCAATACTTCAAACGTCTAACCTTCAAAGTGCTGCATGCGCCATCAAAAGATAGAAGAGTTTGAGTGACAGTTTATTTCATTTGGAAACTATTTGTATCTTTCATCTTGGTTTAAGCCTGCTATTATACTCGGGTGTGAAGTTGCAGTGATCAGAGACGATCAAATTCCAGCAAAAAGTGTTTGACGCGTGACACAGAAATGTGCAATTTGTCACAATGTTCATGTCACATCAGCCGGCAGGGATAATGCCACTGTCAGCGTGCTTTGTAGATAATAGCTCGTACTGATGTTCTTCACAAAAATCTCGCTTTTTGTTCCGTTCATCTTTTTTCTAAACAACTGACCACATAAAAAGAAGTTAATCCAGATGGAATGAAATTCACAGTGAGTGCAATTAAATAGCACATAAGTACTTAATATAAAACAGCTGAGCTATTGTGCATCTACATACCTGAAGATGCAGAGGATCACAATAGCGGTAGTAAGCGAGACGAGCGATACGCTGTGGCCAATGGTGTAGCCGATCTTGACTTGCCAAAAAAACTTTCCCTGCACAAAGAAACATAAAAACAGAGAACAAATCAAAGAAAAGGAAACAGCCGGTGCGTGTTTACACACTCAAACAGTGACATCACTTGTGTTAGTTAATTTAACCATTCAAAACATTGATTTGTTTCAATTTTTGGCTTAGAGACGTCTTTTATTATTGCTATTAAGCATTTAGGCTCCACTCCTGTCATTTTTAAGTGTTGTAACTGAAGAGCTCTTGAACCACGGTTTTGTGTCTCTCTCTCACCAAATACTGGATCAGTCCAGTCATGCGATATACTGTAACAGCATCCTGAATTTCTGGATCCTTTCAGAGAAGTTTCGCTATGTTACTGCCATGCCACTGTATGTTGTGCGCTTGATGGAAATTAAATTAAGATCTCCTGCATCCTCTGGAACACTCACACATATCATGTTTGCAGTAAGACGGACATCAAATTCCTTTTAGAGTACTTCACCGGGCCAGGTCCCTCCTGACTTCCTATGTGGCATACTAATGAGGCCGCCTCTTTGACTCGAAGAGCAAAGTGCCCACCAAGAAAGCTTTTACCACCCTGCAGTGCACATCCACTCTTCACTCTGCTCCACCTTCGTCAACACAGACAAGATTAGCTCGGGCTGCAGTAAAACTGAACTAAATAAGAGCAGCATTTGATTTATTTATTCTGGCCCTACTCCTGGAAGGATTCTGAATAACTTCTAATGACTCATAATGCCTGATAACGGAGGCGGGAGTTATTACTGACCTGTCTGTGTCAATTATGCCAAGTGTGTTTCAAAGACATTCGTATTTTAATTACAATACGAATGTTTTTGTTACAGCATCAAACCAAATGACCTTATAACCATAGATTTTCTTTCTAATCCCATCTTTCTCCCAATGTATGACTAGCACAGGGTACAGCTACTCTGGTTATCTTTACAGTTAAAATATGCATTTATCAGAACACACTGTTACTCTTTGTTGAATCTGTACACAAACATGTACTCCTATTAAATAACACAGTTCTGCAACCAAAAAACTGCATAGTATTTTTACTGAAACCGGGAAAAACATTTTAAAAATTCCATCACGTCAAGTTTTCTTGCAAAACTTATGTTTTTAGTTTCATTTCCCCTTTTAAACTGAAACCTGGTATCCTATACTTGAGTCAGAAAATCGTATCCACTAAAGATTTCTCACATTAATTGAATATTTCTAAGAGCGAGACTCAAGAGAAATACAAATAGAAAATGCGAGGGATTGAGGGGTCAGTAGGAGGGGGAGTGCACGGTGGGTTTGGCAATGGGAGGAGCTCAGATGATCATGTCCCAACAGGTTTATTTCGTTCATAGCAAAAGGTAAGGAATCTCCCCCCCAAAAAATCATAGTAACTGTAATAAAATATTTATTTTTTTCATTGCTGTTGTGCTTTTGTTTAATGTAAACTCCTCCTGTTTTGTAAAAAAAAAACTGTACGTGATGGAGGGAAATGGAGTTCATTTTTGGATTCACCACCTAAAAAACATCAAATTTACCAAAATATCCCATGCAGTTGGAAAACTGTTTTTGCAGACCTGTGTAATCTGCATGCATCAGATTACAATTTTAAGTTAGCGACCATGTAAATACAGTATGTATAAATAAGTACGCTTTAGCAATGCAGTAATGCTAAGTAATGCTATCTTTAGCTTTGTAAAGACTAGCAGGTTATCTACTTCCACACTTTATATTGAACTAGTCAAAGTATCCTGGGTTCTAACGCAGCACTTCATAGTTATGAGTCAGTGAATTAAATGCACCTTCCTCAGTATATGGGCAAGTTACCTGTATACTAAGAAACATACTGCATTAAGCTGTTAAGTTAGTTGGGCATGTTGCTGTGTTCCTGCTAACTTTTGCTTTCTTAATTTCTTAAAATGCAGTTTAACAAACAGCTTTTCATTAATTGCATCATCTTGCTGTTTCCTGACATTTATGTACATTTCTATATCATATTGACATTTAGTCCAACAATAATAAAAAGCCTGCACATGAAAATATAAACAGTATTCTTTGACAGCTTCATTCTATATATTCTGTAGACTCAGTCACTTGAGGCAACTCAATACATAGGAGTGAACAAAAGCGTATATGAGGTACACAGTGGCAACCAATCAATACAGTAATTTCCCCAATACAGCCAATAACACCCACCCACAGAGCAAAGAAAAGAGCTTCTCATTCAATCCTTCCTGACCGCTGGCTCTGGACACCATTTCCCGCTGTGCAGCTCTGGTAATTCACTATGAGACTGTGTCAGACTACTCACGTCATCGCTAGTGCTGTTGAGATTGTATCCACAGCTCACAGCAATGTCAATAGGATGCATCTCGGTCCAGCCATCTTCTGTGCAGGTTTTCGAAAGGTTACCTGGAGACGGAGAAGAACCAAAGAGGTCACAGCCACCCAAGCGTTACATTTCCTCTGCCTGCCCACCAATAGGTTCAAATTGGACACGTTGTGACATTGTCAGTGACCCAACAGGTCACTGCAAACAGCAAACAACGGCAAAAAAATCAAACTCTGCAAAGTGCCACAAAAAGTCTTTCCTGCTAATGTGAGCCGCTATTGACTTGTACTTTACCTGAGCCTGCAGAAAGGCACTCTGCTGTTACAGATATTGACTGATCCGTATCTTGCCATTCATCTAACCCCACATAATGATCCAGGCAAGAATGCATGCACCAGATAATACTACCATGCCCACAATATACTGCTTAAAATTTACTCTAACAGCCTATTGTTTAACATCTGATGATAATATGAATAAAAATAATTAAAAATGTTTAATTATGATAGGTCTACTATAGATATTATATATAGATAGAGGGTTATGTTTTCTTTCAGATTTTCCTGATTAGTTATAATAATATGAGATTACATTTTAATAATAATAATAATAATCCTTTTGCAAAAAAATGTTACAAATTGTATATATTACTTGTGTACCATCTGTCAGCTAAAATCAGCTGGTTGTTTGCATTGGTGACAGTAAGGTTGCAGAGTGCCCTCTGGTGGGTAAACTATGAAACAGCACTCAGGATAATATGGTTGAAGGGTGTTTCTATTTCTTCTTGATGTTCTGTTGTAAATGCTGGTACTGATATATTGACTGATATTGACCATGCTGATATATCAGGTCGGCTCGATTGTAAGATGATATATGTAGGCAAAAAACAATAAATGAATGATTCTGCTGGAACCTTTTGAGTGATTCATACTGCACGTCTCAACATTTTGCGCCTCACCAGATTAATTTAATCACAACATACTTCCATTATATATTGACAGAGAGCGTTGACTGGATGGTGTGAGACTTTCTTTCAAAACTGGTATAAATCACTCCTAGAAAAAACACAATTTCTTGAGAAATCCCAGCTACCATAGAGCGAAAAGCGGGGTACACCCTGGCCAGGTCGCAGTCTGTCACAGGGTGATATTTTGAGTTTTCTGTTCTTTTCTATTTGTTTTTTTTTTTCATTATACCTTTTCTTTTGTTTTTTAAACCTCCTGACTTTGTAATGAAGTATGCAATAAAAGAGAATCACACAAATCTGTGACCGATATTATCTGCTTCCCATAACCTGATTTCTATTGATTTGTATGGAACTGAACTTTCACTTCTAATATTTCTGATTTAGTTTGTTTTTTCTTCTTTTTTGTGGATTTCCTATAGAGACTTCTTTAGATGGTCTCAAAAAATATTGAGCCACGTTATTTTAAGGATGTTTAGTTACTATTTCTCTCACTCTGCAGCAGAAACTGTCTGTCATTTGGTTTATTTGTGAAATTTGTTCATGGTTTATTCATTGATGGGGCATCAAAGGTTCATGTAAACAGCTTAACTACTAAAAGACCTTAATTTTAATGTGACCGACAGACAAGCTGCTCTGTGCATATAAACAAAGCCGCTTATAACCAAATGATATCAGGCAGTGAGCTGCTAATGAAAGAAAGTGCAGCAGGAGGTTGTTTCTACAGCATAAACACTGCTCAGCGCAGAGCGGTTATGTGACTGAAATACCCCTTCTGTGACTGCATTTACGCATCATGCTCAGATGCTCGAGTCTTATTTTACCATAAATCAATTTCCCAATTTGCCAAACACACCTTCATGGATGCATAAGTAAACACACATACACAACATCAGGCTCATTAAATCAACATCTTCCACATTCCTCATCTGTCACCACACAACTTTTCAGACAATTTTTGAAGCGAACGGCACGAGCTAAATCCTCCAGAGAATCCTGAATGAATACATTGACTAAAGCTGACTTGAAGTAATCGTATAGGCACATGGACTCATTCATTTATAGTCTGGGTGGAAGGGATTCGGTCTTTCCACTAGATTTACTCCAGGGTATTGCAAAATGGCAAAGCAGAAAATCGCCAAGAAGCAGTGTGACCTGACCTATACTCGAGACCATTTCACAAATAAAACTTAGCATAGAGCCCTTGAACAAATGTTGTGTTTATATGGATCGCTTAGATTACAGAAAGAAATCTATATACCAATGTCCCAAAAGAGTTGGAAAATAGCTTGTCTGTCAGCACCAACAACTTGATAAGAGATGTTTTCGAATATGGTTTAACAAAAAGTGCTAAATATGGTAAAAAAAAAAAAAAATTGACAATAATCCAAACAAATCCCACTCTAAAAGAAAAGAGGGGGAGAAAAAGCAAAATTTTAATTCAACCACCTTCAAGTACAGAAACAAAAGCTAGAAAACTGATTTCATGCTTCTTTATTTAGCATGTTAACAGTTCAAACGGTTTCAGCAGAAACACATCAGTAAAGTCCTCCATGATCGCTGTTGGTTTTTTCATTGCATGGACACAATTCACAATATTAATAAGAGGCGATACCGGCGGACTCTGAGAGTCCCATTATGCTGACTAACAGCTTAATCTGTGAATTGTCATGCAGGACGAAGGTTTTGTCAGGATGCTGTCAGGCTGCATAAGTGGAGATCTGCTGTCTGGTGACAGGGTTGAGCCATTTGCAGAGAAACGGAGAGCTGGAGCATAGTCACCACCATGGTCAGGTCTCTATGAGGAGCATCTTCAAATGCCACTCGTCCCTCAAGTATGAAGGATAATATCGGATTTATCATCATTTCTGATGCTAATTTGTTTAATTTCCTTTTTGTCCTCTGTCATTTCCATAAAAAAAAAAAAATGAGTACATTTACATGAGCGTATTTAATAAAGCTCACACAAAGGCTACAGATGCCCTCGAATCAATTATGACTCAAGTGAGGGCAAAGATTTATTAGATTATTTTCGTCTCTTTGATATTGATTTTTCTTTATTGGGCATTTGTCTTTGCCAAACTGCAAACTCAATAAGCACTGGGACACAAAGAAATCTACTCATTTGATCTCTAATAGCCACAGTCTAGTAGCTCGCAATTTTCTCTAATCGAATTTTTGACAAGCCAGTAGATTGTTACAAATTTAAGTGCTGGGATATTTCGGACTGCTTCTCAGCAGTAATTGATGCATTTTGGCATTTGGTGTTGCTTTTGACGTCAGATTGATGTTTAGATGGAAAATGATGCGGCTCAGTCCTGGTTGTCTTTTCTGGTTAAAGGCACGCTAGCCAATCATGATGCCCAGCATGACGCAGCACATCCAGATGCTGACATGCGCAACATCTATAATATTTACCGTATGTAATATGTGACTATTGTAAATAATATTTACAATACGCTTAGAGAGGACTCAGGCGCTAGCTCTCAAAGTTGTTGGGGTCTCAGAGATGTACGAGAGACAAACAAGTGGCATCAGCAGTGAGATGTGCGGGAAACTTTTTTTCATGTTTTTCTTTAATCCAATTTTGTTTTTGAAGATTTAAAGAGATTTATTCCAGACATGCAGTTGCAGTCTTTGTATCCCTCGAGAGGACTTTACCTCAAACTATTTCCCTCTCTGTTTATTTGCCTATTTGCATTCACTCTTTGTCGTTGTTATCAGCGGGTAATACCATCAAGCTTTCTATTTCATGTACACATTTTATCTCTCTAGCTGTTTGTCTTTGTAATAGGTTTCCAGATATTCATATATTCAATGACTGCAGCCACCGACCTCCCTGACTGTTACATATATACTTTTTACCTAACTCAGAACTTCGGACTTTAAATAAATTCCACAGCTCTTCTGACAAAGCGCTAACGCTGCCACTCAAATGTCAGCTGCAGCTCAGGTGTAAAGCTGTGAGAGCACAAGAAGCTCACAACAAGCAAAGCTTGTGATTTGTCCACCAGGCATGTCAGTAAACAAGCTTTTCTATCACAAGTGCCCAGGGAAATTCCCCCACCAGGACAGCAAAGGTAACGTCATTTTTCCATGGTTTCCTTTAGTTTGTGTCTCTGGTATCGCTGCCACAAAAGAACACAAGTCAGGTGACAGAAATCCTACAATTTATACTTTTTACACTTTTTATATAAATTTAGCAAAATAACATGAACTGGAAAAAATGCTTTTTGGAAGGAAGGAGGTGGGTTTAAACACAACAACAACAAAAAACTTTTTCTGGTGGGAGCAGTTTCAATCTGTTCTACTTGAAGCTAGATTATTTTTATTAGTGAACTCCAATACAGAAAAGCTGATTTGGGAAAGAAACGTTTAAAAACTGTCAGTAGAATATTATCTTTTTTGGGTCTCCCTCCTACTTTTGATGTTGTGGTATCAAAAATGTACTTGAGGCGAGATGAGTTTCCTCCAACTGTCCAAAGAAATGCCTGTTAGGTTAGGTGGTGACTCGGCAATAGATATGAATGACAGTGTGAATTGAAGTCAATCTGTCTGTGTTAGCACGGCAATGGATTTCACTTCGAAAGATATTTATGCCCAAAATGATGACTGAAATCCTGAAATCCCAAAAGGGAATCCTGCAAAATTCACTCAGGGAGGCTTGCTAATATAAGAGACTGATGAAATCAAAATAATTAAAAAATAGTTTAGTTACAGTTTCATGATGTTATTTGAATGAGAAACTAATCGGTAATATTCTCACTTTAATCCAGTGTGTGTTGGTGAGTGGTGGGAACAAAAACAGCAGAGACCCAGATCTCTAAATGTAACACATGACATAAGCGTAATGCTGAATCCTTGCTTTTTAAGGCTGATAAGAGGAGTACGCTTTGGGTTTAATAAGCTCCCAGAAATTTTACTGAAACACAAAAGTCTGTTACTAAATATGGACAGTCTGGGCTTTTTGATAAACATGGCTCCATAATGCACCGAAGATTAAAGCGTAGAAAAGACAGCTTTTTAACACAAAATGAGAGAGATGAGTTGGATTCAGGTAAAAGCCATGCCTCTTATTACAGGCGAAGCAATCACAAACGAGTGGTTGTAGTTAAAAGTCAATCGTGGTTTTAATCTGAGAGAGAGATAAGACAGTGGGCAAGCAAAAAGAGCAAAAAGTGAATAACAGAAAATTGAGGGACGAAACATAAAGATTTCCATTAAGAAAACTATATTTGTCACAACACATTGTCTTTTGCCAACATTTGGCCAACATGCAATACTGCCTGTGGTGATTTTAAACTCACAGGTCCATTTAAACCAATCCAAGATTTTTAGCTTTGAATAGGCATCTGTACATGTAGTGCTGAAAATCCATCTACCATCTATGAAGTGTTACATTTCCCCAGGACTCCAATTTGCTGTTTGACTCTCTGAGGGGCTAATGCAGGTATGAGTGCATCTTCACTTCCACAGGGGAAAAAAAAGAAGAGATCAGCTTGCAGAAAAAGCTCAGGGGAATTTTGACTGGCTGTTTAAAAGGTGATGGATTGGCTTTCATCACACCCAAAAAATATGCAGCATTGAAAAAGCCACATTTTTTGGATACAAGCCGGGAAAATATACAGAGAGGTGTTAAGTTTGGAAACTTTGTGAAAAAGTTTAAGAGTAAGAAAAGTAAGAAAAGGCACAGTTTGTGGAGTGAAGTGTTTTCCAGAAATAAATAACACACAAGTTCAACACAATTTAAAGGAGGGATTAATTTTTTTTAAGATGCTGATTCACTTTCCAATAGTTAGATGTTAAATATGAAGCTTGTCAACTTAGCTCAGCCTTAAAACTGGAAAAGACAAATCAGCTGTCGGGCTAAGTCAAAAAAACAAGTGACTCTAAATCCCAAACGAGTGACACCAAGCTGGTGTTTTTCCATTTTGCTTTTGCTACAGGTTAAATAAAGGAATTTTAACATTTTAATTACTCAACTTTAGAGGTTTTAAATGACATTTTTTAACCACTGCACAAAGCTCAAGTCTCTCTTTGCTTGGCTGTGACGCTCAGGAGTGGGTGTAGATGAAACATAAAGATATTTTGAGGACACATTTTACTACACTGAGTGCAAAATCTGATAATAAAAGTGCAGAAGATGAAATAATTCCCATGTTTTTAATAATTTGTTACCATATTTTGATTCATTTGTGTAGATAAAACAGGTGTACATTATACAAATAATCAGAACAACAGGCCAGGTTTTAACCTAAAGCCAAACCACAGGCAAGTTTAAAAACATCTTAATAAGACAGAAGCAGTCCTCAAAGAACAACGGTGACATTTTGAGATGTTTAGTCTTCCCTGAGCTATTTTTGTCACGCGATTTATTTCCTAAAAAACAAAATTTAAAAAAACTGTCTAAAGTCTACTTTACATCCTTTTTGTCTCTAATAATTAACCAATTATTTTATAACCAGATGATGTAGGTTTAAGGCCTCATACCCAGAAGCTACATCCTTATACATACCATTTTATGACTCTATGTTATGTTAATGGTTAAATCAAATTTATCTGTCTATTTCTCTGTCTGTCTGTCTGTGAGGAACATCAGTTAGTGTAAGTGGATTTGTAACAGTAAAAGCCCCATCAGCCCTATTTTGTATCCAGTGGAGCTGTCAGTGATTGGATATTAGCACATATCAGTCAGGGTAACATTAACTTGCTGGGTCACAGAGCCAGGAGCAGGGAGAAAGCCTGCAGGTGTTGCAAAGAAGTAATGGCTATCTATCAGCACCAATTTAAAAATGGCTCTCAGTGAGGAAAGGAAATGACTGAGAGGTTTGTGTCAGGAGATGTAATTTGATCCCGTGCTTCACTGTTCACCTGTACGCCATGCTTAATTTAATATCCAAACATTTAATCTGAGGCAGATAAAAAAGAAGTGTAAAGAACGTCAGTGAATTAATATACTTCTCAAACTATTAAAAGCTGCATGTCCAATAACTGAGGCCAGAGAGGTTACACAGAGGAGGAACACGTCTGAATATGAGACGGTAAAAATGGGTTTAAAGATTTTAAGGGCACAGTTAAATGTAATCAGAAGAAATTGGGAATATGAATCCATGTGTTACGAGATTATAGCAAAAACTATCTTTATAGTGAACCAGTGTGTCCCCGCAGCTTGACAAAACAGTATTATATTACACCTTTAGTGCTACAATAAAGTTGATTAAAATAAATAAAATAAACTCTTTTCATTTACCGAAACTACTCTCAGATCCTTCTTCATGCCAAATACATGCGCATGCACATGAAACTGACTGTGTTCAAGCTGCACACTGTGTTTGTTTCTGAGGGATAAAAGTTGCATATCTACTTAAGATGTGGATACAAACGTGGTGCAGGGACTCTGCTAGACATCCCAGGTGATGAAACGTCACCGTTAGGCTTTAGAGCCATCGTGTGGCTTCCTGTTTCCTGTTGGGGTAAACATTTATTAGCACTCACAAGTCAATTTTTTGCAGAACCTTATAATAATAGCACACTATTGAGCAATATTAAGGTATTAGTAAGGTACTATATATCATTTATACAGCATTACTCCTCCTTAGTAGGCCATTTATAAATACAGATATGTTATTAGGACTATGATTATTACAAGCAGTGATGTAGCAACACTGACAGCTGTAAATGGTAGTAACAGATGAATAAGCATATCTGTATTTATAAATGACATGATAAGGAGGAGTAATGATATCTAAATGATATGATGTGCTGGCTATTACCTTACTAGTCTTATACCTAATAATGATACCTATATCTAACACACACTTAAGCGTGTGAGATTATTATAAAGTGCTGCCCAACTTTTCTATTCATGTTTCTAGCTTGTTTACTGTACATGCAAATACAATGAAAATAGAAAAATGCAGTCACCTGCTGCAGGTTTTTCACAACCTAAACAGCTTGAATGGCAGTAATAATGCTTGAATTGACAAACTAGAGTTTAACGATCCGTCTCAATACAGCCCAGGGTCACAGTCAAACGCATCAGTCCAACACGCTAACCTTCAACAGCACAAGATTAACGCAAGCAAATTCACAGTAGCAGGTCCCTGCGCAACATAATATCGCCTAATATTTACAATCTATGTTGGTCTGAGAAAGGTGGGAGTCACGGAAAAGTTTCACTGAAGACTTCAGTAAAGTTTCAAGTTAATCATCTTTTGGGAAGAGAGAGAAAACTCGCATCAGTGTCGTACAATCGTATTTTCCTCATCACCTAAGTATGAAGTGTAACAACCACATTCTGCCTAAGCACGTGAGACAAATGAATGGTTTAAACTCAAGTGAAAGATAATGCTTAACTTAATTTCACTCATTACTGCAAAATGAATCAAAACAATCACAGCAAGAGTAATTTATTGCATTACCTGTTAATCACAGCATGTTTTTGAAGACAATGTGACGTCTGAGTGACTGACACCCAACTCGCCAGGAGCAGAGAAAGGAGGACGACTCTCCTCCTTTTTTAAACTTCTCTCTCCATTTTCATGAAATACTACTTCCTGTTCACTGACAGTTTATTTTACACTCCCATGAAATACTGAGTTAATTTCATAACTTCATAACTGCTGTAGTCATTACTGTTGATGGTTGGGAAACTACATCCTTTTATATTTTTTCATATAATAATATTAAAACCATTAGTTAGTAATAAAAGAGAACCAATACGAGCATCAGCAGGATAAGGAGTACTGTGCCATGGTTCTGGTTTCTTGTTGAATATTTCCTTTGTTGGGATTTAACTGATTTCCTTTCTTGTGTTGTTAAAAGTCTCATCTTTGTCCTCCTCTTCACCTTTTGTCAGTGTGTTAGTTCCTTCATTTTCCTTCGTTAATACCTCTTTAGGAATTGCTTTGATGATGCAAAAATACAATCTCATGTCTGTCAGGAAAGCTGGACTGGACAGAAAATGAGTGAAAAATCAGCCAATGTCCAAAGAAAAACTTTGAAACCACTTTATAAAATTACAAGAAAGTCCGACCCATTGGAAACAAATGATAAAGAAATGAGGATTGAGACTATCGTGCAGTACAGTAAATTAGATGTTTTGGTCAATTGGGTCATTTTAATTCATTGCTAGGTGTTTGCTAGGTAACATGAAAACATCATTATATCTGATATACTACTGACGATGTATGAGTTCACAGACAAGAAACAAACACACACACACACACACAGATTTTGTGTATTACAGTAACATTTACAGCATAGTAGATATACTGTAACGACACACCACTACAACCTCAGCACCTAAGGCCCCCAGAAACTCGAAGATTATTTGTTCATTCATCACAAGTCATATAGTAATTAAAATTAGTCATTTTACTAATATCATGAAGGTATACAATTTAACAGGCAATTCTCTTAGTTTAAACTTCACACGTATTACCAACCTACACTGTTGTAATGCCCATTCTTTCTAGCGTACAGGCACCCCAGAACATATTTAGTGAATTAGTATAGCACCTGAGCTTGTAAAGCTCAACCAGGGTCATATCCAGACCCTTGATGATAACTTTAGGCAACAAATGCATTGGTTGAAAAGGTTAATTAGAGATGATAGTTTGTAATACTGCACATATGTTGACTACCAAGTCACTGCTCTACATTTACCCACAAGTCCTGGCAGTACATACAAATAAAAAGTATACAAGATGCCTTTTTTTAAAAATAGGAAACAAATAAAAACATTTATATTCATATAACCAGGGGTAAAAGTGGACTGGCACCTCCATTGATGAGTGATTAAATCCAGTAGGCAGATTAATGCATATTACTATTAAATGAGTTGATTTTTCATGTGCCTGGTGTTACATCCAGTGACAGCATGGAGACGTTTGCTCAGTAATGAGAAAATTATGTTGTCGCTGCTTTCACCATTTTCTTCCTCCTGTGTTGTGTTTATTTGTTCAGATGTAAATAAATTCTGGTCGGTGGTACTTTAGCGGACAGCTAGTGGTACTGAAGAGGAGCGTGCATAAACGGAATAACGTTTTTTTTAAGTGGCAGAAAATGTCAAATGCAACTTTTCAAACAGCACAACAAACACCAGCAAACACACAAATTGTTTGTGTGCTACTTGTTACAAAATGAGCTAAATTACAGCTGTTACATTTCACAGGGAGAAGAAAGAAAAACGTTAATGTGCGGCATTGATAGATGGAGAAAGATGTAAGAAAGACAGGAAATTATTTTCAAAGGTAAGGACTTCTCTGCAAGTTATGAACTGGAAATTTAAGGATATTTGCAAGTAATATCCTTAATCATTTTAGAGTTTTTAACTCAGATATTGGATCTACGTGATGTATTGCTGGATTACGTTTTTGTGAAACATCTTGGGAAACCAACTGAATCAGTGTTATTCAAAGATTGGTGAGTTTGGAGTACTGCATCAAAGTTTATAGCGATGCACTATGTTAGACTGGCTGCATCTAGGGTATTGTTACTAGGGTACATCAAGGTAGCGGACATTAACACCGTGTAATTATGTCTTCCAACAAACTGTCACATTCAAATGAACTTCTAATTAACTGCCTCGAGACAACTGCTGTTGTGATTTGGCATTATATATATAAAACTGGATTGAACTGAATTAATCAAGCCATTAAAAGTTCATAAGGTACCAGTTTGATGCCACCATGTTGCCCCGCTATCTTGAGTTCTGCCTAACCACATGTTATGTATGTAGCTAAAGACTCAATATGTAGCATCTCAAAGGCGGAGGAAAAGAAAACTCGTGTTTTTATACATCTTAAATAGGGTCCTCCACAGTACAACGACGTTACATCCACTTCAAAAACAGTTTCACTAATGTTAACTAACAGCAGCTAACATAGGCTAACAGTAGCTAACAGCAGCACTTACTGACAGTAAAAGTTCAGCTCAACAACTCACTTCAGTTTTGCTGTTATCGAACAGAAGAGAGTTTCACTGACTCATATATGACTTCTTTCACAAAGTTTTCAGCCTCTTGCAGAGTAAACAGACGTTGATTGACAGCTTTGAACTTAGTTCATGTGAACTTAGCTGTGAACTTAGCTAGGATTATGCACTTGAACTGGGAGGCTTACAAAACAAAACTCACTCAACTGCAATCTGCAATCTACTTATATCTAGTATTGAGATTTTACACATTGCAGCTTTAAGGTGTTTATGCCATTGTTTATGTTTTATAGTAGCTTTATAGTGTCTATGAGTTAGAATACAGCTCATAAAACAACAACATATAAGGAGTGAAAAGAAAATATTTCTGCTCAAAATGCTGACTTTATTTAGTTTAGTTACATGTAAATTTTCCACCTAATTTTGTTACACAAGTACAGTGTAAAATGGTGATTTGTACACGTTCAGTTTATACCAAGCACATTTTCCTTACAGATTAGGTATTCAAATAAATCAACCTTTGCTTTTATACATTTCTGTTTCATTTTACTCTGAATTATTGCTTTTTGTATATTGAGAGTGAAAATTTTATTACATTTTTTTCAGAGTGTATCTTTTTGAATTCAGTTAAATCCACAAAGAGCAGTAAATAGTAAAATAGTAGTGAATAGTGAGGAGCAGCACAGGTCAGCTGATCACAGCCTTACCCGGCCTTGACGTAATTATTTTTTCCGGTCTGTCAAATCCTACTTTAACCCCTAAAACACACAAAACAAAACATCCATTTCTCTTTCGAAAACAAAGAGCAAAGACCATCTGTGACAATATCTATCTTCTTTTTCAAGAAATTAGATTTCTTTGTTTAGTCACAGATGTGAAGCTTCGGCTGTAAAGGCATTGAGAGTAAATCTGAAGGACACGAGTTTAGAAAGAAGGTAAAGCTAACAAAAAAAAAAAATCCAAGACAGGCAATATGTAATTGCAAAAAGATAAATGACTGTTCAGCTTTTTTTCTTATGTAGAGCCACTAACAAGATCAAACATTCTTGCTGATGTAAAAAGTGTTAATTTACTGTAAGAGGGGAGCAGGGGCGGAAAGAAACTTGGCTCAATTGCAAAAGTGTGATATATAGAACCTTTTTGGACTTTGTAGATGATATTAAAAAAGTTTTATTGCTTATTTTCCTTGTCTTAGTTCATTGAAACAGCAACAGCCCCTTCCTCTCCTTTGTGTCTGTACCTCGTCCAGAATAAAGGTTAAGCAGGGGTCTGAGCAGTTTTCTTCCAATCTGTGATCGAGTCTGTCCAGACTTTACATCTAGTCCTCGGCTTTGTCCATTCATTACATCTACAGCAACCTCAGTGAAGTTTTAACGTTACCATCAAGCGCTTTTTCAAATTCTATATGCACCATACATACACATTGCAGGTTCAACACAGAACACTAGTATTATGTGCAGACACTTCGATCAGAACAATGTCCTTCCACACAGCACGATGACGCAGTAATTTAACAGTGCAGTTCACTGTGCAGCAAGCTCAGCATAGCTATAGGCTTTCTGTGCATTAGCTTGACAACACATCAGCTTAAAACCTCAATCAGACATGACGGGTATTATGACAGTGCTTATCAGCTCTCTCTGCTTCAGGCTTTGTGCACGCTCATATAAAAGGTGTCATTTGGCTCTCCTTCTGCACAAAATGGATCAATTGAAGGCTGCCTATTTTTGTCAAAGACACTATCAGAAAAAAGGTGATAGGGACAGATAAAGAATGGGATGTGAAAATATAATCGCAAAAGGCGACACAGATCCTGCAAATGAGTCAAGAGAGGTAATATATTTAGAGATGTAATATGTTTATTTTAACCCTCGTGTGCTTGACATTTATTTCTTAACCATCACTCTTTGACAGCTGCTATCTTATAGTTCTGACAACATATTTATATTTATACATGAGTACATATCCTAGTGAGAGAGAGAAAGATGTTGAAATCAATGTAATTTGTGGTCACATCCAAGTTAAATTTAATTATTCTTTAATTTAATGTTCTCATCTTTACTCTTTTACCTGCAGTTCCAGCAGCATAAAATGGACTTGGTGGTAAATTACAGTCAAATGTAAAAGAATTTATGTATTTATACATCTGCATAACCAACTGAATGCAGGTAAATTCTGTACAGTAAAACTTCACTCCACGACTTCCTTTGAGGTATTAAGCACAGCTTAATAAGTTGCAAAATCTATTCCTTCAGAAAACCCTCACAACACGTGATCAGGAATCAGGGAAAATGTGGTGGAAAAAGACAAATTTGAACAGAGTCTGAAATGAGATTTGCAGATTTGATTTTTTTAAGCTTTTCTCAGTGAAAGCTAAAATGAGACCTTTTATTTTTTTAATGACTTTCAGAATGTGATCTGTGATTTTACCACAGCCACACTCGATTACTGCAGTTCTTTATATGCCAGAGCGTGCCAGGCACAATTATGACGATTGCAGTTAGTCCAAAATGCTGCTACTCGTAAATGAAAAGATGAACATATTAAACTTACCTTGGTATCGTTAAACTGGCTACCTGTACAGCTTAGGATTCATTTTAAAACCCTTGTAATTGCTTGCATCGGCTTGCCCCTGAGATGTTTGATATTTATGGTTTATTCCGCTTATCAGAGGCTTGAGTCAGCTGAACACTTCCAAGCACCAACCTGACTTCTACAGCTAATCGGTAAGCTTCACTAACAGTAGTCAACTTTTAAAAACTGTGCTAGTGGGCATCAGTTTAGCTCAGTGGGTGAGCAGACGACAGTATGTCGCATGTCTAGAGGCCTGGCTTTGATTCAACCTGCATGTCCTCCCGTTCTCTCTCTCTCTCCCCACTATCCTGTCTGTGTTTCCCGCTCCACTATTACATATATAGGACTGTTTTAACATTAAAGTTGATAATCATGTGCTTTGGTTGATTTTAGGCTGACACGGTTAAATTCAGCCTATTCTTTTTGCATTTTAATAAAATGGATACATGCAAAACCTTTGGATGGATTTGTCGTGTCAAAAATGATGAAATGAAGCTCTTTATGGGCCTCATGAATCAATATCCAATCCAATCTCCCCTGAGATGTTTGCTGTTGGGCATCCAGTGACTGTCCTTGACAATTTAAATGTCCATTTGTATGCAATCTGTATGGCATCTTTAGGCTTTTTGGTCACAAAGCAGTTATTTCCTTCATAAAGAAAATTACATACATTTAAATGACGGTTAGTTTTCTTCTTCTCGAGCTTGTTATTTTACAGAAGAGCACATAGAGAACATCTGTTATTCCTTGTTTTGTGCACTTACATAAACTCAATGCAAACGATTTACCTTTCTGATGGTCACTGAAGTAGCTGAAATAAGGCGGGCAGGTTATTGTAACCACCTCTCCGACCCGAGCTGAAGGCCAGCAGGTGATGATGTCCCACATGCCTTGGCATCCTGCCAGGTGAACATAATAACATCAATATGGCATCGCTCATATTGTAAGAGACACACGTGAAAGCACCAACACCACGATTACAAAATGAAATCATGTTCAACACTGAAGCCAAATTGAATAAATAATTAATGGCAAGCAGCAGCTGCGTGTTATCACTCAGTTTCACTTTAGGGACTTAGTTACAGGTTTAGAGTTTTGTAAATGTCATAATACGGGTTAAAGAAAAACTCATTCATGGTGGTTTCATCTTCTATGCCTCCAATGTTCAAGCTACATTTTAAACATATTGATTTGTCACAATCAATATTTAATCAGCTTGACATTTTTCTGAGATAATGGACTGCCTGAGAGTCTCAGTGGAAACTTTATCAGAGACACTAATATGGAGTTAGGCCCCTACCTTAATAATAATTATTCTATAGATGAAACAATTTTTTGGGGAAAGATGGAGATTTTCATCCACAGTTACTGCAGGTTTGCTGAGATCTGGTGACTGTGGATGCCGTTTGACTCCAGTGAACTCACTGTCATATATAAGAAATGATACTGAGTTTAAGATGATTCGAGCTTTGTGACATGGTGATACGTTGTAAAATGGACCCATGCTTTCATGTTGTTTACATCAAATTCTGACTACACAGGAAAGGCCATTTATATGGATACACCGTAATAAAATGGGAATGGTTGGTGATATTAAAGTCCTGTTTGTGGCACATTAGTATATGTGAGGGGGCAAACTCCTCAAGATGGGTGGTGACCATGGTGGCCATTTAGAAGTCGGCCATCTTGGATACAACTTTTGTTTTTTCGATAGGAGGAGGGCCATGTGACACATCAAACTTATTGGTAATGTTACAAGAAAAACAATGGTGACCCCCTTAGACTTTTATCTTTGGGGTCATCTGAAGGCAATTGTCTATGGTGTGAAGATACGAGATGTGCAGCACCTGAAACTACAGATACTGGATGCCTGTGCTGGCATTTCTCCTGCGGTGTTGCTATCAGTGTGTGAAGAGTGGGAGAAGAGGGTTGCATTGACAATCCAACACAATGGGCAGCACATTGAACACATTTTATAAGTGGTCAGAAACTTGTAAATAACTCATGAAAGAATAAAGTTACGTTGAAACCAAACACACCATTGTTTTTCTTTAATCTATTATTATTTTGAACATATTTTTAATTGTTTTTTAAGTTCTTAATTCATTTTATTATTTTATTTATAATTAGTTATTATTTTTTTTATTAATCTAATAAAATCTAATAAAAAATACAAATTTCTAAATAATAATTTTGAAAAACAAAAGTGAAAACCTAGCAGTCTGAAAGTGTTATTCAGCTGCACCTTTCAAATACATGACTTACTTACTTGACTTATAACACCCGAGTTAACTCCAGGAAATGATGACGTGAGCAATGCAAAGCAAACAAACAGCTTCATTATGACATCTTGTGCAATCACCATATTGTCTTTTAATAAAATGTTTATACTTGATTAATGCTACATGCTAAAATCTACTTTCAATCAAAATGTTTTAATGTCTAAAATATTATAAGAAAACCAAGGAACTGCTGAAGGATCCCTTGATGTATAATGTTGCACCGCCATAGTCTGTAAGCTTATGGTTCCTCACAAACACTCATGTTAACTCAGTTACTCAGAATGTGACCCCTGACTGCCACTTCAACTATCTTCCGGTTGAGGAAGTAGATAAGAAAGTAGAAAAATAAGGGCCATTACAGCAATAAAGAACACTGTTTCCACTGTTCCCTTAACGCAGCATGCCGTATATACAGCATGTGTTGTGATTTTTTATTAAAATGAAAGGAAATGGAGATAGTGCCAACGACGTTTAACATCAATATTTCACTGCGTTCCTAAAGTCACAGGAAGGACGGCCAAGCAGATATCTCAGTGGGCCAAAAAGAGAAGCATACATTACATTTTGAATCTAAATTGGTGTCTGAGTTAAAAGGCATTGGTGTATTTTTAGCTACTTTAACAGGATAAAAGTGTACTACTGTTATGAATGTGGCTTATTGCTGTGCCTCCTTGTTTGTGTCTCCTGCTGTTTGTCTGTCATTGTGTTACATGTTTCTATTTCAGTCTCTTCCTGTTTTATTTTGAAAGTTATTTTCCCTCTCGTGTCTTAATGTGGCTGTTATGTCCTGAAGAAATGTATTTCTGAAATATAAATTCACACACTGTCTGACCTCACCTTACTCTATATTTACTAAGTATGCCTCCCTTTTTCTTTAAATAGCCTTTTGCACACCCTAAAGAGCTGGAGAGACTACATATGTTTTCCATAATGACCTGAAGTGACGTTCCCAGAGGTGCTATTTTCACAGCGCTCTTTCTCCAGCTGGATCTCGTTCACCACGTCGCACATCTGCACCGATAGCACCTACGGACGAAACAGAAAGCACATTTAAGTTTCAGGAGTGAAAAAATGCCTCTATTGGCCTGCAACAGAAAGAACGTCTATTTAGCAAGGTGCACACAAGAACACCAGAAAACATGAGCTTGCAGTTATATTAGTAAACATTTTCTCGTCACCATCACCAGCTTTTCATGCTATATGTTATTAGACTGAACTAATAACTAATAATACGCTAAGTAGAAAGAAATGTTCTCAAACTGAGCCTTTTTTTCCAGGGAAATAGATTGTCTTGTACAAATAAATTAGGGAGAGGAGAAGGGAGCCACTGAGTAATCTGCTGTGACTGTTCATCTGTGTCAACACACGCTGAAAAATGCAGGATGACAGCTGCTAGTGGAGAGCCGGTGGGTCAATGAAAATGTGTAAGACGAGCAGTAAGGAGCTTGAGAAGGTCACTGGAGATGAGGAGGGAAAAGTCGGCGTGAAGCAGAGCGTATTCATGAACTGCTAGTGAAGAGCTTCAGTGTGCACCTTGCTAACCAAGCGGCAACGCTCAAAGCAGCAAAGGTCACAGTGAGGAGGGCTAAAGCACAAAGATGCATTTATGCTTGTTCGACTCATCCTCTCTATATGTGGTCCTTCACGAGTCCCGGCCACCTTTGAACTGTCAAACATCAAATGATCCTCATCAATCATCCAGAAATGTCCTACTTAGTGCAGGGTTGAGTTCCCAAATGATATTACATTGCTGTAAACAGCAGTCAGCGATGCAATGCGCACCCCGGGCAAGAGAAACACCTCAAACCATCACAAATGAAAAAGGGCACGTCTCATGTTAGTAGTTTAATGAGGCATGGGATAGTCAGAGGTTCATCTGTTAAACAAGTGATCCTCTCGCAGCACGAACACTGATATATCAGTGTTGCATTATCATACGCTGATATGAGCCCAATATTCGTCTGAACTGCCAAAGGTCAAACACCAAATTAGGTGACATTTACACGTGCTAATAAAAATGTCCCGCTTTATCAGCTGTCATAAAACAGTGATGAGAGGACCAACAAGCAGAACACAGAGGCAGGTGGGAGACACAAAACAAAAACAGAAGCACAAAAAGCACAGTCACACTAGATTAAAAATAGAACACTAACCCGCGTGAAAATTGACGGCTTTCCAGTGACCAAATTGAATTACAAGAAGATGGGGTGATTAACTGGTCGCTCATAGGTTAAGCATGCAATACCCTCAACCTCTAGATGACCACTTTCGATGTCAAGGTGATTGCTCAAGACACCTGGTGGGAAGCAACCTGTCTCCAAACAATCATCGTCTGACTTGGACTGACTGGAATCACTCTTCATTAGTGAAGCTTTGCAAACCATTGTCATCTAATTTATAAACACAGATTTCTATGACATTACAATCAGTCTGAGTGTGTCTGCTGTGATCAGTGCAGCTTGTCTGCGTATCAAAAATAAGCAGTATCACATGCACTCAGGACCATAACATCAACATTAAAAATACTGGGAGCCCCCAGTGCTACCCCTGTGTCCTAGTAGACATGCCTACAGTTATTGCATTCACAAAATGTTCAGAAAACTTGACCTCTCACCTTGACCTTAAGGTCGAGGTCACTGAGATTTGAGTTCGGCTGAGATTTTTAGCAGGTATATCTATGAAATCGAGTTGTCCAGCTGCCCGACAGGGTAACAACAATACCCCATCAGCCTTTTTTAGTAGTAAAAATCTATTTAAGTTTAACTTACACCTACTTTTACTTTTAGTTAAAGTTCAAATAGTAGAATCCAAGTGGGATCCAGCTTTGGGAACAACAAATTAGTGCAGCCTCAATGCTTCTGGCAGCAACAGAGTTGGTTCAAAAACAACTCCCTACTCATTATATCAGACTTAGATTAAAATATTATGAAGAGCAGTAAATTATTCTTGAATGAGATCAGGAAGGCTGGAGTGCTTTACTTCACAACTCTGTTTTTATTCATGCATAAATAACGCTTACAGGAGCACTTCCAGGATTTTTTTTTTTAGATTCGGGTGGCACAGGGGGATCCAGCAATGAGAAAGGGGAGTGGGAGGATTGTTTCTACCAGATGTTGACCAGTTGACCATTCGCTGAGTTACAATGATGGTAACGAGCACAGACCTCCTGCCTCCATACATTAGGAGACCAGTATTTAATAGCAGGTGCCCTGATGCACAAGATCTAACAGCGATTTAACCGGATAAGAAATAGTCTGTTTTCAACAGTAAATATATTTAATTTTAACAGGTAGGACTAGCGAGACCTCTTTATCCCCCGTGTAGCTTCCACCCATTGTTGCATTTTGTTCCTGGGGCCTCCCTTCGGCCCCACCTTTGACACTTTGATGAAAACTATATATAACTGATCAGGATGTTTGTGAATCTAGGAACCCACCTTTGTTGTCACAGCTTTGCTAACCTAACATAAAGATAATTAAAAGATGCCCCCAGTGACTGACCTGCAAACAATGATTGATCAAACACAAGAAAAGCTGTCAGAAGAAGCTACTTCTGGCTGCTCCCATATGCTGTGGAATCACCACAGTGGGTTTGATTTTGTTTGACATGGTAGTTTGTACACCAGTTACCCTTCCAGTCATCCCCCAAGATCAAACTGGGGGGGGGGGGGGGGGGGGGGGGGGAGGGGGGGGGGGTCATTTTTTAATCAAATGTGCAAACCACTACACTACATTATGTTAAACTTAATATGTTTTAGTTTAACCCTGTGATATCTATCGGCTATCTAAAAATAGCAAACCATTGCCTCCATTGAGAGCACATATAAGGATTTTCTCATCTGATGCCTTTTCAAGCTCACTCTCAACACTCTCTGTATATTTACAAACTGTTTAACGGTCGGCAATCAGAAGAATGACATTTAAAAAATTACTTGAGATTGCATGTTGTTGTTGTTCTGCCAGGGCTATGGTTCATGTTTTCCCAGACTGAGTCCTTCCTTCTTGGATATTAATAATTCAAACATTGTAAAGTATAATAAGATGGCATTCCTTTAAAAAGTTAGCAAAATTTTAATGATGAAGTTCAGTGCACGGTACGAACCATGTAAAACCTCGCTGTAATTTGCCTGTCCACACTGCACTGCCTTCCCTGAGTGTTACTCATTGCCTCGCTTGCTCTCTTGAAGGTCATCCTGACACTCTCATAATCCACACAACTTTGGGATGAGAGTCTTTGCCTGTGACTGATTACAGCAGAAAGTCCAACATATCCTCAGGAAATGGTAGCAGCACTGCTTGAGAGGAAAGAAAACTGCTAGCTCTCATGTTGGGCAGACCTTTCAGTAACCCTGTTTTTCATTAGAATGATGTTGATTGTAAGACAATGTAAAAATGAAGCACTTTAGAGATGATCTGGGTCCAGAAACCTCTCTGAGTGGAAAATACTATCCTCATAGTGAGTTTACATTGCAGACTACAAGTTCCTCCAGTCCGTGACAGAAAGTTTTATTATGTGCGCGAGTGATTTAACATCTCCACTGCAATTATAATGTCAAGTACAGTGACGGTTACATTAGTCACTAAAAGCTCCTTTTAAAAAAATCATTACACCATTGAGAATATTTGTTTGCTATCAGTATAGTGTTGTTTAATGTGTGCAAAATGGTGTAGTAATGATATCACTGCAATAGGGTTCACCAATGCACTAAATGTACTGATCAAAACATTATATTTACTTTGGCAGATGCAGATTAAAGCTGATTTGCATCTGTAGTCGCCAAATGTTGGACAACCCCACAGCAGTCTGATTACCCAGCGTCAAATATTCACTCACTGGCCACTTTAGTTAAACCTTACTTGTATTGTGTTGGGATACTTCATGGCTGACTGAACTATGTGAAAGAAACATCAGAGATTTGGTTCACAGTGACATGATAGTGTCGTGCAGTTGCTGCAGATTTGAGCAATTTTAGCACCACAAACTAACTGTTTGAGCCACTGTTTTGAGTTTGTAGCTGACAGGGGTAGCCCTTGGTGTGGTCTTCTGTTCCCAGAGCCCATCTGCTTCAAGGTTTACCATGTTGTGCATTCAGATATGCTCTTCTGCATACCTTGGTTTTAACATGTGATAATTTAAGTTACTGTTGCCTTCCTATCAGCTCAAATTCTCCTCAACTTGGCATTTTCACCCATAGAACTGGCGCTCACTTGATGTTTGATAGTTGTACAGATCTTTGTAAACCCTAGAGATGGTTGTGTGAGAGAATTCGAGTAGATCAGCAGTTTCTGCAATACTCAGACCAACACCAACAACCATGCCAAAGTGACTTAAATCACCTTTCTTCCACATTCTGATACTCAGCTTGAACCTCAGCAGGTTATTCTGAGCATCCCTACAAGCCTAAATGGTTTGAGTTGCTGCCTTGTGATTGGTTATTTAGTGTGTTAAGCAGCTAACCTACTGCAGAATTTAGCAGCCAAACAAATAGTAAATTGTCTGGTAATTATAGAGTGCTTTTCTACGCTATACTTCATCGTGGGGACCAAAAATAGAGAGCAAAAAGCAGTTTTATGTCCTAATGTCTTAGAAAAATCCCTCCGAGTCAATAAGTATATGTGAAAATCTAAATTTCTTTGACTTGTAATACTGTCAGGTGTTTTCTGATTACTTGGCGTCTGGTGTCTTTTGAATGGCCAGTGTTTCAGGACTTTGGGTCGATGTCTGTCAACTATGATTGGTCAATAGAAATCAGACTACAAAATAAAATTTAAAAAACAGGACAATAAATTGTGTCCCTTTCATACAGACTCTGTTAACATGCAAATATTTACTTATAGAGATTAATGTACTTATATTTTGTATTTGTATACATTTGTTCTGCTGCCCCCTACTGGCAGGGTTTAACCAAAGGACTTAAAGCAAGAGACTCAATAAGTTTAAATAATTAAACTTTATCTGTTTGTGTTTTCAACTTTAGTGATTATGCATGCTGACTCCCCACAGTATAACAGGGGCATCCTGAATCTCATTAACACCCAACACGTGTGTTATCTTTACAATGACAAATCTCCATTTAAATTCTTTTTTTATGTTTATTTGAATAAATTGTGTTTTCTAAAAATAATAATAATAATAAAAAGATCTGGGTAACAGCCAACAATTTTAAAAATGTCAATGATAATTAAAGTTGCTTCGTGTCTTGCAGCTTTTGCAAATTGTAACTCATTTTGAATGTGACGTTTCCCAAAAGCCATTAATGCTGCATAAACAGAAGAGAAACTGAAACAAAGTCCCTCATCAGGGAAGAAAACAGACATAGCAGTGGAATGTGAGCATGGCTTTCTACTATAGGCTGCTGGGATCAAGCTTTTCTATTGCATGGAGGTAGTTTATTAGTTCACATAATCCTTTATATTGTGAATAGAGCCAGAGCACACAAAGAGGTAGACCAATGATAAAACAGTCATCAGAGTTCACAGCAAGGGATTCATACAGCTGGAGTGATACAGGAGGGGAGGAGATGCGACAGTGATCTATAACTGGGCTCAAAAAGGAGGAGACAAAAACTAAGTGCTTGCCGCTTGAGATACTGGAAACCTACTAATACCAAGCACTTAGACAGCCAACTATGGAGATGACTGTATTGAGGAATGAATCAAAAGCGCCAGCGCCAAACTACGCAAAATTGTACAGATGATAAGTGGACCTCATCAAAGACTTAGCTACAAGCACATATACACACAGAACACGTATGCACGTTGTCTCAGTGTGGAAAACGTTGCATAAATACCTGCAGGATTTAAAGTTTTGGTTGCGTAGACCTCATTGTGAGCAGTGCAAGGAAGTATTTAGCGATTGTTGTTATATATAAGTGGCTCCCAGTTTGAGATAACAATCAAATTCTAAAAAAGAGGAAGAGCTGACAGAAGAATGAAAGGTGAAACTTGTGTCTGACATTGTGGACTAATGTGTTTTTCCCAATTCTACACTTCACTGAACAAAAATAAAGCAGCATCTAAATAATGGTTGCCTGTTGTTAAAAATCTGACAAAAAACGAAGGATTAAACGCCGTGCAAGCCAAACAAACAAGAGCACAGGACACGTCTGACACGACTTGAGCAGTATTTTGAATTGCTCTCAGTTACTGAGAACAATGTGCTTATGCATGGTCTTCAAAGAGCTTGTGTGATTATCATGTTGTTTCTGAATGATCAAACTGTGGATTTATGTGGTTCCAATTATGCAGTGCCGTTTCCAGTTGCCAGTACAAGTGCCAAAATTAGCTGAAGGAGTAGCTGCTGCCACATATCTGTAACCAATAACCCAAAGCAGCTCTGCTTTAACACAACTTGTTGCTCTATGATCAGTTCAGAGTGAGCTTTCATCAATTGTGCGGTATTTGTGAAATACAATCTTTGATAAATAAAGCTAAAATTTTGGAATATTTCACATCAGTCTTTCACAGCGCAGTTTTCTCCAAGTACATCCTAATGGGCCAAACGTCTGTTTGTCTGTTTGTTTGTTTGTTGGTCCACAAACTCCTCCAACACAATCAGGAGCTGAACAACCAAACTCGACACACAGGTACCTCTTCGGCCACAGAAGGTTCTTATCAATATTACATATATGATGCAATCCTGTTGCCAAGCAACCACCTACCAATGGGCTCAAATGAATAACTTTTAATGTCCGTGCACCTATAACACCTCGAAAAATCATTGTTTTATTTTAAATTCAGCACAGCAACATCTAATTTACATGCACAAAACTATGACATATAGATAGTGATTGCTGATGCCACTGTGTTGCCATAAGAGGCTACATAATGGACAACACAATAGTAGACTACAGCCAGATTTATATAATAGAGCAGGCTTTGAGTGTTGCAGGGATTAATTTTTATACAATAGACCTCATATTTATCTTTTACTTATTTATATAAATAAGATTTACAACCCCTGGTTTTTCAATATGATTAAGTATTACAGTTTGCCAACAGCATGAACAGACCAAACAATACCGTAACATCTGCACGTGCTAGTATTTAAAAAAGATCCTATTACATGCACATTTAGAAATATAGGCCTGTTTTGAACTGCATTCTTGTGGCCTTCTGCTTCCTTAGACGACTGTTTTTGATTGCACACCATTATTTCTGAAGCATTCTTTATGCTTATCCTTTGAAAGTAATCCTATAATGCTACAGATATTTTAATTTCTATTTTTGCACAGTCAAAGTTTGGAAATGCTGACTTACTGTGTGACTGCAGAGAGAGTGGAAACATCTCTAAGCTTTAAGAGCCCGTGGTGGAAGAAGTATTCAGTGCCTTCACTTGCTTACTTTAAGAAGCAATATGATACTACTGTTGAAATACTCCACGAGTAAAAGTGTTTTACTATCTTCCATGATGTTTTAGGGGTAATATAACTGATTCATTAATGTGTTTGCTGAGTTTTACTGCTGCAGAAATTTAAGGTTGAGCTATTTTGAACAAACTTCATAAACTGTTGGATGGTTTAATCTGCACCATGTGTTTGTAGGATCAGAGCCCCGTGAGAACTATGCTTCTCAAAGTCCTGTTTTCTGCATTTTCTAGCTTTATTTTACGTTTATAACCTGCTAATATTTAAAAAGAATTGTCAGCCAACAAAGGAACACTATATCCTTCAGCTTGATTTTATTTTAAAATCTCCAAATTTGGAGATATGCGGTTTGCCTCAACTTGAGAGGAGGAATATGATCGTTTTAATATGCCACTAAAGCTTACGGACAAATACATAATGTTAATATTTGTCTCTGAGATGGAGTAGAGATTGAAATTATCATAAAATTCAAAACAGCACCTGAGTAAATGTACTTAGTTACATTCATCCACTGGTACAGACACACAAGGATATTAAGGCAGAAAATATATTTGCTTTTTTGTCCACACTTAAACCAAAACAGAAAAGTCATTTTCAAGCATCGGAACGGAAACTGTTTGAAGAAATAAAATACGTTTGTGCTGCACCTCCCACACCACCCCACAGTGTAAATGGGTTTCTGTGATTATTTGGAAGAAAGGTTCCTTAAGGTTTTTCTCACCTGGTTTCATATTCAGAGAGAGAGACGAGGAAGAGAAATCATTATTAAACCCACCCCCCACCACCACCTCTCATCCCTGTCCCTGTTCTTCTCCTTCTCCCATCTGCATTCTGTTAAATCAATAACAGCAACATCTTACCACTAACATACCCTTTTTAACCACTTTCTTCACTTCACTCAGCACCACAACTCCTTACTGGACATATTGATGAAACATGTCACGGTGTGTTATTATAAAGCAGCCATCTAAGGACTTAGGGGGGGGGGGGGAAAGAGACAAATATACTGCATATGAGCCAATAAAGTATGTCAACTAATCACACATCTGGCTAAGCTAAAACGTCCGGCTGAGCCTGATATCAAAGAGTCGTGGGAGGTGAGCGGGGAGAAATTCTCACACAGGCAAATACCGCAGATGTTCACAGTGTAGTCTGCCTGAAGAGAGCTTCTGTGGAAAGCATTGAGGAACCCTTGCTTCAGGGACAGATGACTCAGATCAGCACAAAATTATAACTATTAGTAGATATTTGTCTATTTCTTTTCTCTCCCACATGTCTGAAAATTCCTCAGTTCACTGAAACTACAGGTTCCTGACAGAGATCAGATGAATAACGAGCTAATCTCTGCCCTCAGTTACTGAAATGCAGTGAGAGCCCTCTTCATATTCCAAATATTCTCAAATATTGACTGTTGTGAACCGGTGCTATTGTGTAGTAAAAAAATAAAACTGAAGTGAAATTCACATAACATTTCTGAAAAATGAGGCAAAAACTGACGGCGCTTTGGTTTGTTGCTCACAAAAGGACCGAAAGGTACAACCGAGCAGACCAGCAGAGACTCATGCCTCACTCCTGCTTACGTCTACAGTGAGTGTAATTTTAAGGAGATGCGGGAAAGCCTATGCATCCATCACTGACAGTGCAGGCTTAGAAAAACTCCCAGCAGCAACACTGAGTGCCACTAAAAGGTGACTTATTACCAGGTGGCAATGCTCAAAGGCTTTCTATGTAATTATATAAACCTAGAGAGAGTACAACTATTTACTAGAGTAGTAAAAATAGAGCCTAGGTAAATTACTCCACTCATCCACCTGGGAGAATGGATGAAAATATATATTTATTGTATACAATAAATAAAACAGGCGGAGGAACAAAGTAAAAAGCAGCCAGACTGGTGGATTTCACACACAAAGGTTTCACAACGAATTCTGATCTGAACCACTATCATGTGCGATCTTTTGATTTAGAGGACTTTTTATTTTACTACACTCACGTTAAAAAAAAAAAAAAAAAAAAAAGCCAACAGTTCACGTTGCCAGCTACTGAAATTACCCAACCACACATATATTGCTGGGTGAAAGCAGCCTAGTTTATCTTTCTAAAGCCAGATGTCTTACGAGGAGATGAACAGGAAATATCATAGAGCAGGAAAAGTAAAATAGTAGTAAAAGGGTTTTTGTTTCATTACATTAAACACACTCAAAAATGTTTTTTAAGAGTCCAACAGCGGATTTAATCTAATATGCCTGTAGTAAAAGTATAAATTAATGGTTTCAGTATGAAGAGAGACAGAGACTTACTTTTGGCAGGTATCCGCACAACACCAGAAGGAGCAGCTGTGCAGAATCCATCCTGTCCTTAGATTTTTTTTTTTATTCTCTTTGGGTAAAAAACCTCCTTTGGAGACTGGTTTAAGTGTTTGAGGAGAAGTGAGTGCGTATGTTTACGCGTGTTTAGGTGTGTGAGGTAAACCGCCTACGCTCCATCGGATTGCGCTTTTCTGTGTGCGCTCCTCCAGCAGAGGAGCTGCGTCTGCTTCCCTGTACCCGCCCCCTCTCCCATTCACAACTCCACGCCGCCTGTCACGTCCCTGAAGACTGCTGACAAGTCTGTCAGGCTGGTTAATTGTGAACACAATGCATGCATTTGTAGACAAACACGCCGATTCTCCACAGCGAGGCTAGTGACAACACACACTGCGGAATAAACCCTGCAAGTGTGGGTTGGTGTTTTCCTGCAGATTTTATGAAGTATTGTGTTGCATGTGTTAGAACCATAGATGATTGCATTATTCAAAGAGTCAAACATTGATTATGGAGAGACTGAGAATATTACAAACAGAAATAAACATGACATACAATGTTATATGTTTCTTGAATTCATGAAATATTTACCAAGCTGACTCACTAAATATTTGTCGTGCTTATTGTTTTCTTGCTTAGTGTTTTCTTCTTCGTGTGCGTCACTACTTTGCATTTCACTACCATCAAATGTAAATCAAGAGGGGGCTGTGAAACTAACTGCAAGGAAGCATAATGTTTGTATATGCTTGTATACAGTACGACATAGAGAAAGTCACTGCGAAGACATCCACTGGTTTGTAGATTAGAGGTTCTGACGCCTGGTTTAAGCACTTTTATCTTTTGCAGCTGGATGTTTGGACAGGAGCAGTGAAGTGTTGAGTTATAAGCTAAGAAAAGCTAGCTTGGTTATCAGAGCCCATCCATCTGTATTGCTGTAGCATTCAGACAATAGCTGCTAACTTTGCTAACTTTTAAATAAAATATTGCTAGACTTTCACTTTGTGTAGCTAGCCCTGTTGATTTACAGCAAGAAGGTCCGCTATGCATGTTGGGTAAGTTTGTGAGTTTGATTTTTAAGGTAATTAGCATTTAGCTTTTAAATATAGAAATAACATGTGCTTACATGTCTATTAACTGTCTGTTGGTGTGAATGCTTTGCTGTCCCTGTCATGGTAGTTATGAAATTATTTTATAACTCAGTAAAGAAATATTAAGAGCATCAATTTGTCCTTCACTTTATGAGAAACATAAAATGGTCACATCTTGTTAGTTCTTTTTATAACTTTTGCTAAAATTACGGGATACTGCGCTTAAATGTAAACCAGGAGGAATTTGTTTCGGGGTCATGGTGTAATAAAATAGTGACATAGAAATAAAATATAGAATAGTATATGCAATACATAGCCATATAAATATTAATATAAGTGCACACAATAGGAATATATACCAACTGCCTACAGATATTATTAGGATACAAATCAGAATTTGAAAAATATGTAAATGTTATGAGCAAAAAGGGAGCAAATGCAATATGTAGGTGGAACATGATGTGCAAAATGCTTATATTCAGTCCAGTGTGCAAAGCTATTATAGCCTGTATCAGTAAGTGCCTTATTGTAACACATTAATCGAGTAGTGATCGAAGTAAGGGGGCGTAGTAAAGTAGTTCGACAGCCTGGGGAAAGACAGAAGATATAAATAAGTAAAGCTTTCAGACAAATGTAGGTTGCGCTATATTAACAATATTGAAATACTCCACGATAACAATCGCTGAGATAGAGCAGTGATGATATTCAGTGATATGAAATGGAAATGTATCTTGAACTTTTACTGAAGCTCAGTATGAGTCATCTGAGTTAAACTGCACCACTTGTCATTTTTCATTAGAAATATATATAACAATGTCAATGTAGGCCCTTTTATATTATTCAAACTATATTGTAATGACACCAGTCAAATAAATAACATTAGCTAGCTGTTGTTTACAAGCTAACGTTTTACATTTGGCTAACAGTCTTGTTTTTATGTGACTATAGTCTCTCAGCCTCAGACAGATCACAGACATCTTAATTTCCTCTAGTAAAAGTAAAAACAAATGAGGCAAAATGAAGATTTTCTCCTCCATCTATCTTGAGCAATGATAAGGTCTGTAGCTGCTAGGCAACAGAAGCGGCGCATCGTAGGCTAGAGCATCCCATTTAACCGCTCACTTCGGCTCCTCGTGATAGGCCACGTCCTTCGAAGGATGCTTAGGGCATTACTGTGATAGCTCTGTGGATGGATTGGACCTGTCCAGGGTGTACCCTGCAAGTAACTGCCAATGATAGTTGAGACAGGCTCCAGTCCGCTCTCCTGAATTAAATGAAAAAAAATGGATGGGTGGAATTTCACTCACACAAAAATCAGTGCAGACTTCTTCAATGTACTCTGTTAACAATTAACTACAAGAAGACGTATCATTTGCTGGGTAATTGCACTGAAAACGCTCCAAAAACAGAGATGAAATGCTTGAATTAGGTGATGTTAGACCTAGCAAATGTCTAGCAGCCTGTGTTAACATCTGCCTACCAAATAAAGTGACCATCTAACTTTAAGCCACTAAGCCTGGACATTTTAGCTGGGAGCTAGGAACAGGGAACCCAGCTTCCCTGTTTCCTTATAACTCTGAACTTAGGCAAGACTGAATCAAACTCCTGCAAAAAATTACTGACATCTGACACATAAAATGGCACAAAGGTAACTTGAATAATCACTCACAGTAATTTAATGTACCTGCAAATACAAAAAAAGCTGCCTAAAGGCATCTTTGTTTGGAAACCATTAGTGTATATCCACTCTTACAACAGTATAAATTAAAAAAATAATCCTTGAAGGCATGATAATAAGATAAAGGTTTCTGAAAGTTTTCTGAAAACAAAAGTTATGAGGTTGAAGATGCACTCTGTGGTTGTGGCGGCAGGAAGGAGGAGACGCGTAGGTGGCCAGCAGCTCGTTACCCTAATGTTGGGGTAAAAGCCTGATGTGACACAAGGGTAAGAAATCTATAAAGAGGGATGCACTGAACAGCTACTTCCTTCAATGACAAGACGTCCATTACCCAAATTGAAGTGGGCAATCCCTTTGTAATTGCTAATGCACAAAGATGAGCACAGTGTGATTAAAAATAACATGCTGCACCAAGTGACAGACACAAAATTGCCTATAAGTTCTCGCAGAGCCTCTAAAATTGTCTCGTCTCCCTGCAGTCACACAAATACTCTCATCATCCATCCTGACTGCAGCATCGGGCGACCCCTCCATCTTCTTAAGTCACAGCGGTACCCTCATGCCGTCTGTGTCACGGTGGCTCCACTCACAGCTGACTAGACCTCACAGCACAGTAAGGACTTCTCTGCCTGAGCTCTCCCATGAATATTGATGGATAGTGTGGTTGGCTCAGGCCATCGTAACACAACAGAACACATTAAGATTAAGATTAAGATAAGATTAAGATCAACTTTACTTTTTTTACACATACCAACACATAGAGTGTTCTTGTTTTACTTAGTCCTTGCTTTCTTTGTGTGACATCACAGGTTATTTCTATCTTATGGCATCACTCCCTGGTTTGTGTTTCATTTAAACATGCTGCCTTGGTAGTTTTAAAGCACACGGCAGTATAATTCACATATAACCACTAATGAATATACAAATAAATGTAGGATCACATGCAAAGATAAAATATAAATGCAGTTTTCATCGAGTTAAAACATTTTTAGCACCACTGTCAGGCAAAGGTTTATGAATCAGGGCTTAAATTTTGCTGCTACTGTACTGAAAAGCTGTGATCCCTGTCAGGTGGATAAATCTTTTTCTTATATACAGTAGTTTTATAAAACTTATTTTTTGAGTTACTGAAAAGAGCTGATGCTGTTACAAAGTATATATGACTGCACAAACCTCTTTGCTTTCCCTTCAGAGGGGTAACAAAGAGCAGCCTTTGTACTGAAAGAGACATTTTTTAAGTCATTAGATTAAAATAAATCTATAGTTTCTCTTATTTGGTTGGATTTGAATCACATCTGACCTTTAGATCCAGAGAGTGATGGATTAGACCACCAGACCATGGAAAATTAACAGACTTCTCTGTGGGTAAGGTCAAGAGTCTTTCAGGCTACCGAATTCATCTTAGGCCACCTCCATGTGTAGGGATGGTTTCACAATGAAGAGGCAAAGGATGCCAAAAAATAAATTCTCCAAATTATAGCTCAAGTAGGATAAATTGCTCCTTCAAGCCTCTGAAAATATTAAGGATTAGGTAGATAGACTCTAATTTTGACATTTCCTTTAATCATCTCAAATTCTTCAGCACATTTTCAGTAAGAAGTAAGGTGAATTCTGTTGGGTTCAATTTGCAGGTTTAAGTAAGTTACATTACCTGTGATTTTAGCAGCTTCTCTGGTTTTTCTATGCCTGATGGGCCATGCATATACGAAGAGATTCACGGCGATGTGGCAACTACATCCATGAATTGTCAATAAAAAGTTGCAGTGACGGATAAAATAACAGGGTGTGTTGAACTGAGTGTAAGAGGAGATTTTAACGCAGCTGTCAGTGGGAGCGAAGGCTGCAGACGACTGGTATACAGCAGGGGTGGGAAGTACACAAGAGGGTTACCAGAGCCGATAATACCCATTACTATCTGTCAGCTACAAAGTTAACAAGGGAAATGCTTTATACGTAGGTGGTGCTTTACCATGCATCCAAGGGTTACTCAGACTTAAAGTGATTTTAAGTTAAACAAAATGAATGCGACATAAAATGGGTTTTATGTTATTATTCAAAGTCCCAGATTTACTAATAGTTGGTTCCAGACAATTCCCTCTTGTGCCTACAGCTGATATTTACTATCCAGCTAATTTTGCAGCTGGCCTTATGGCAATCGCATTTATAGGAATTTACTATTCATATTGCAGAATCTCAGAAAGAGGTTTATTAAAGTTTGTGGCAGATATTGTACTGAGTCACATTTAACACAGAAAAAGTCAGAGCGAGTGTGGTTGGGTTTTGTCAAAGCTGTGAGCTCAGTGTCAAAGCTTTTGCCTTTGTCCTCACCTAAATCCTGAGTTTCAGTAGCTTAGTGGACTTCTTGTTCCCTAATCATGATTCTTCGGTATCCTCCCTGCAGAACTTGTTTCTGTTCACTGAGTTAATGTGCTCACCAGGGAGGATACCAAAGAAAACAGGTTATCACTCCTGGACTGTGCTGTGTACTTTGGGGAGGACGATAGGCTGGACTTTGAAGAGCAGGCCAGCACCTGCTCTTTGACTCCCACCACTAACTTGAACACAGACTTGAGGTTATCAGGACCTTATGCCACTTGGCAGAAAACGTTCCCTGCAAGGCTGAACGGAAAGAAAATTAGCACAATCATTAACAGAGTGCTCAAAGCATGCTATTATCCCAACTGGGTCTTTATTAAGCATGACAAAAATCTGAGACATTAACCAGAGGAAACAGAACAACAGGTAGAATAATACTTTTTATTTAGCGGGTTTGTCAGAGAAACTCCATCCCAGTTCATTCCAGAGGACAAAAACACCTGAACACAAGATGGACAGTGTTGTGTAACCTGCAGTGCAGTGAGGAGAGCTTGGACATACAGAACATAGGAGAGGCCATGTCACGAACGGGCGGACTACGCACGGTAATTCGGCGTGCCCGTGTGGCGTGCTGGTTAGACCCAAACGCGGGGAAGGCTAGCGATGGGTAGGAACAGACACGCAGTTAATCTAGTAACGGTCAGTGCACGAAGCGTGGCTTCGGACTGGCGTTACAGAAAAAGAATCGAGAGGGAAAACACTCACGGTTGCTGAATCAGAAGGACACTGACGTCGGCAAAGAGTTGGAGCTTCTGACATGAGGAGAACGATGTCTGAGCGGCGAACAGGTGGGTGGCGTCTCCCTTTTAAACCCGGCCCCGTGATCAGCTGGCGATCAGCTGATCACCGGCTGACAGGCCAAGTGCATGCACCACAAATGTAAGACACAAGTGAACAGGACTAAGCTGTGCATCCGCAATTAATGAAGAAAAGACGATTTTATGAGTGTGAATGTTCACATTTTTGACCAAAATGGTTTGAGTGAGGAGTGAAAACAAAGGTGGTGCCCTCTTTTACAACATACGACACCAACTATCAGCCACCTACAACTCAGTCTGGAGAACCCTTCCAGTCAATTCAACCCCCACTCACATCTGTCTTATGAGTTGTGTTTGATTGACATGGTAACAAGGTGGAGCCAATGACTCTTGGCAACACCTCCAAGGTGATAGTCTCACTAGGGGTTAAATCTTTAATCCATCAGTTTTTGACCTGAAAAAGGCCAGAAACTGTTTGAGAGGTGAAACAGTTTCTTTCAACTAAAGTGATTAAGACCACAATGATGTGGATGATTGAGGACCTACACCAGGGGTGTTGAACTCCAGGCCTCAAGGGCCGGTGTCCTGCAGGTTTTAGATCTTACCCTGGGTCAACACACCTAAATCAAATGATTAGGTCATTACCAGGCCTCTAGAGAACTTTAAGACATGTTGAGGAGGTAATTTAGCCTTTAAATCAGCTGTGTTGGATCAATGACACATCTAAAACCTGCAGAACACCGGCCCTCGAGGCCTAGAGTTCGACACCTGTGACCTACACAGACTTCCTGTTAAAAAGGAGTTCTCTCTCCCCACAGTCGCCAAGCACTCAATCACCGGAAATCATCAAATTTTGGGGGTTCTCTCTCTAAAACTGTAAAACTTGATAAATGGGATATATCTAGAATGCTTTTATGATAATCTCTTTCAGTTTTAATTAATGCTCAGTGAGCTTGTTTTTAAACATCAATGCAGAGCGTTTAGCAAGTCAGTCACGCTAATAAATGCATGTACAGTTTTGCCCCCAAGTCGGTCCACATTTCATTTGTTTGCATGGGAAACAATAAACACCGTAAATTCAAGCACCATCATTATAATCCCACACAGCATTTTTCCTATTCATTCTTCCATTGCTGCAGCTGCTGTTCATCAAAGCACCAAGCATTTCTTTCCTGCCTGCATTTTCTAAAAAAGAGCCTTAACCCAAGGTGAAGGTGAGACCATTAGTGTCTGTGAGTGTCATTGTCAGCCTGTGATTCAAGCAAACAGCATGCAGGACTTCAGCCAGCTGAGCCTGTTATGAGTGAATAGAACAAGAGGAAATTGGAAGATAGTTTGTATACCTGTGTTTTTGGGGGGGTTGTTTTTTTTTTTTGTTAAACACAAAGACATTTTACAATTTGGAACATCTCTTTGTTAATTGTGAACACGGGAAAAATAATAAGTATGTCCTTGTTTATTCAAATCAAGTGCACAGCAATTAATTCTGAGTCTGAAGTATAATGGGTTCAAATGGGTTTCAATGATATAAAACAAAGTGGGAGGAAATCAGAAATATTCTCAATAACATGCTTTATCCAAAAGAGAAATTGATAGAGATGGGAGCTATATCTCAGGAATCTTTCATTGAGGTTTTTTTGTTCCATTATGTGCCGTCTCTGCATTGTGATAAATTGAAAATATTGCAGTCACATCCCTTTTCATCTGACTGACGTCCAATAGAGACTGCAGGCGTTGTCTCTTCCTGAGAAGCTAAAAGCTTCCTGTAAGCAAGGAAAATATTGAGGAAAAAGATTCACGTGGAGCTCACAGGCTATCAATTCAAGCATCAGGAAAGTGTTGCTCCCAGTTTCAGGCCAATTGTTATATCTATCAGGTTTTAAACAGTTATGGTAAAAGCAAATACATCTTCTGTTAATTCTTTGGTTTTACCTATCAGAACATAATAAAAAAAATCATCAGGTTTTAAAATTACATAAGCAACATGTCAGAAGAACAAAAACACGTGTGATGTGGCACAGTGTCATTATTTATTTTACAAAAACTGAGCCAAAGTGTGGAAGCAGTGTGTGAAAAACTAAGTACACGCCATGATTCAAGTTTGTAGGATCACCTTTGGCAGCAATAATTCAAAGAAAATCCTTTTTGTATGAGCTTATCAGTCTCTCATTGGGGAGGCATTTCTGCTCAGTCCTCTTTACAATGAATGTTGTTTCATCTCATTGAGGCATCTGACCATTTGTTTATCCATAGCTCTCTTAGGGTCTAATGACAGCATTGAGTCGGGTTGAGGTGCAGCCACCGCAACACCTTGATGTTTTTCCTTTTCAGTGATCCTGTTGCAGATCTGCTGCTGTGTTTGGACTCCTCGTCATGCTGCATCCCCCAGCTTGTGCCAACCTTTGGCTGTTGCACAGACGTCCTCACAGTTGACTCTGGAATACTTTGATACTCAGACGAGTACAAAGTTGCAAAACAAGCCCAAATCATCACCCCTCCGTAACCATGCTTGACAGTACCACAGCATGGTGGGTTGTTACCAACTGTGCTATGGATTATGGGCAGATATCTCCACTTTGGCTTTGTCGTTGTTCCACAAGTCTTTGATTTGTTCAGATTCAGACTTTGCAAACCTAAACTATGTTGCTATGACCTTTTTTTCAGTAAAAAAAACTTGCAAACCAGCAAACCTTACTTATTCAGTGTTTTTCTAATTGTACTCTTATGAGCATTAACATTTAACATGCTAACTCAAGCCTGTACAGACATGCAGCTCTTAGATTTTTGCAGTTTTTCTGAGCATTTCAGTCTCACCTCGGATTTAATTTACTTGTGTGTCGACTCCAGGGAGCATTGGCAGCTGTCTTTTACACTGTAGAATGATGGACTTCAGATTGTATGAAAATGGCCTTATAACCCTTCCCAGATTAATGGGCAGCCACAATTGATTTTTTTATAATATCATTACTTATATCTTTCCCCCTTGGTATTGTGTTAACACACCTGAATGCTTTAGACCCACAAACTGCCAAAATGTCTGTTTTAGTATAGAGGTGCTCACACTTGCAGATTATCAATTAATCAAGTGCATTTGTTAACAGCACCTGGCTGCTACTTACCCTCTTAATTTTAATGGGTGTAGTTAGTTTTTCACAGGACTGCATTCATACAGTCTCACGACTGTATATTGAACAGATCAGTGATAAAACTGTACTTTCTGTAATGTGACACAAATTAATCAATTGCTTAATTTGATTAACTTAAAAGGTTCAAAGATAGATTTCCTTTCACTTGAACTCGCCTTTTGGTTAGAGCAGAAGGCTTTTCATGTCAGTAACGGAAGCATCTATTTATGGCTGTTTGTGCCAGACTTCAGTTACCAGTGTTCCCAATGGTCAGACGGTTTAAGAGCTCTTGTTGTTTAAAGGCTTCTCATGCCTCAAAAATGTAGAACAGAGGTGTGCTAAATGCTGCTGCTGGAAGAAGTGAAAGGTGAAAACGTGATACACATGGTGCATCATAATGGAGGTACATCGCAGTGACAGCAATCATACTGCCAGCCAACTTGATTTTTTCTCTCTGGTGAGGTCGGCAAGAACAGCCTGCCACCTGCAGTGCCACTCAGCCGTCGTCTTTAATCCTCTGCAGCCGCACATTCGCGTCAGCAAGCGCAACCAGGCCGGCCACATCAATGCCTGCTAAAGAAGCTTTCTGCAACTTGTATATTCCAAGATTATGTGAAGTCGGTTGCTTTACTGTCTTAACCTTGGAAGCTTATTATTTTTGCTGGAGCTGTATCCCCTTCAGCAGAGAGACTCTTTTATGTTTATTTGGCATTGTTTAATATCAGCCTGTCCCTTCGCTGTATTGATATCTATAAGCTGGAGAAAATGCCTATAGTTTTTCCTTTATTACTCTTACTTGCCAGTGACCAACTCAGATCTGCATCTGGTGCTTAGAAAGCATTGTATATACTTGGATTTTTATCTTTTAGATTCTCTATACAACTACATGCTTCCACACAAACCTGCACAAGACAATGAACTCTAAAAACTATAAAAATATTTGAATACTGAATAATCTGAATGCTTCCACTCTCGTCAGAACGTCCTTCTTTTATTCTGCATGATCGGCACAGTCGTACAATCACCTCACAAACAATCAGCAGTGACAGTCTAATCTGAGCCTCAATGGGCACGACTGCAGCATTTCTTCCAAGGACAACCATTAAAGTACATCTCACCTGTAGCTTGCACTCTGAGAGTGCACAATTATGCACTTAGCAATCATGACACTGTTCTAATAAACAGTGTGTTGATGCTGCATAGAAAGCTGTTGACAGTTGAGCCAATAGAAAGCGAGTATGCAATTGAGTGGCAATCAGTACAAGATGCAGGTTGTGGGATAGTGACTGCCACTTGGATGAAGGGTTTTGAAATGGTGCTTAGATAGTGGGAGCAATGTGACTGCACAAAGCACAGAGTATTGTCTTCTGTCTGGACACTGCCTGTGTGTTACAAAGCTGTGGCAGAGAAGAGGTGTGATCATGTGTGTCAGAGAGCTGCTCCTCAGTCACAGCTCCCAGAGAGGAAATTACATCAGCGGTAAGCTATAAACTTACACTGCGTTCTTATTTTTATCCCAAATGTATTGCTTCAAGAGAGTAAAATGGTTATAACCTCCAGACATACTGTATACGTAGTGGGGAATTCCTAGTGACACTTTTTCCTTATCTGAGTAGTGATTTTAAATGCAGCATTAACTCTGATTTCTCCTCCAGCTCTCCAATCAGGGCTTGATTATAAGGGGCACCTGCAGCCCATCATTCAGTCTGTTTCTCTTGACATTTGTTGTTGTCATTCTAGTCGCAGTTGTGTGGAAAGGGGATTTAGTGCGTTTATACTAACTGTTAGAGCACATTTAATGACTGTCTTTCTGTTACAATCTGATCCTGATGGTTGTTAGTTCTGTTGGTGATTGTTTGGCTGCCCAATGATGATGGTAATTTTCACACCATTAAGTCTCCAGTGTTTTTTTCCCCCCTTTTTATATTACTACCCTGCTGCTGTCTTGTTTAAGCCTTCTTATTGTATTTTAGCCTAATTGTATATTCAATGTATTAACCACACAAGCATCTTTATTTTAAATAGTATTGTATCCTGTGTTGTTTGGTTTATTTTTTATTTTTTAGTTATTAATCTATTTTAATTATTGCTTGATTTTTAGCTTTTCCTTTTAGGTAGGCAGATTATAATAAAATAATGTTTTTTGTGGGGTTTTGGAGTTTAAACTAAACTGAATACGTACCAATTCCCCAGGTGGTGTTGTGTTGTTCTTCTTCCTTCCAGTTCTCTTGAAGCTGCCCCCACGGTATAATTGAAAGAATTGGCCTCTTATAAAGTATGAAAATGGCTTAAGCAGGCGTGGACAGTTCACTGCAGCACGTTTATTTAATGAGTAATTAAATCTGGTAGCTTACCATCAAGCTAACTTTTCATGTGCTGCAGCCAGGTGGTGTTTTTGGTTGTTTTTCCTTCTCATCCCTGTCCTGGATTAATGGTGCAAATGCCAATAAAGTTGGGGTTGCAATTTAAGTGTCTTGCTAGTGCTAGAGAAGAGGAGAGCAGTGGAAGGTATTTGGAAAAGCTCAACAAATATCAGCAAACACACAGTTTCTCTGTAGACTGGCACTAAAGAACTGTTATGTGTTTTTCAGAAAGAAAAAAAGCCCACAAGTTTCTTTTTATTTTTAATACTTCAGAAATTAAAACTTGGAGAGATAGAAGGGCAGGAAGATTTTTTTATTTTCTTTTTTGGAAGACAGAAAAATCAACGTTCATCTGATATCCTGTGTACTTTTTGTACCTCTTTGGCCACTGAAGGACTTTAGTGTGGCTGCTGAATAACAGGTTGCTTAATTTTAAGTGTTTTTGTTTGTTTGTTTTTCCCAATTGAAGTGACATTTTCATATTGGCTAGGGTTTGGACAGCAGCCATGATGGCTACTGTAACATTTTCTTATATGCTGTTGAATACAATTGGCTACAAAGTGCAGTAAACCTCAGAACCTATTCTGTATTTTTTTTTTTTACTTTTATTGGCCTCTCATACCACACAAGGAGCATCATAACAAGTTTACTGTAGCCCTTTGCAAAATGACTCCAAACAAACATGATGGGGGAAAAAATGGCTTCTATTTGGAGTCTGATAATTAACAGACTTGAACCAATTAATATTTTACAAAAAGGAAGCAGATAAGGATCATGGATTTCAAGGCCGAAATTGTAAACGATGATCCCCACACTGCCTGGAAATTAAAAGCTGAATCAATCATGAAATTAAAAATAAAAATGATAAGCTTCTTATTGAGCCACAGAATCAGAGGAATCTGACCTCTACAAAGCGTCTAATTAAACATACTTAATAAAACTGGCAAAGAAGACAAAGCAAGTGAGATTCAGGCAAAAACAATGTTGTCTCACAATGGTAAACAACAGCAACCACTCAGCCTGCTCAGGAGTCATATGAATGTAGGAGTGAGAGGCAAAAGGAAAGTCGGAGAACATGTTGAAGCTGAGCAAAACTGAAGCTATTGTACTCTGGAGATGAAGCAGAATTCCTCATTACACTTGCTGCTGCTTTAAAGGTGCCGTTTTTTCTTTTTTTCTTTTTTATGTATATTGAACAGAAGCCTCATGTCCTGAACGCAAGTCAGGACTCTAACACATGAAACTGTGCATTTATTCCTGATATTAGATTAGACATGTGACCTTCCTGCCTCCAGACAGCTGACAACAAGCCAGCTAAACAACAACAAAAGCTGGTTTTAAGCTAACACTGTTTCAAATAATGTTAGGCGTATCCTAAAAATCACACTTTCCCGCTAACCAGTTTAATTATATTCTCACATCGTATGTGAGTTTATTTACAGTCCAGTAATGTTACATTTACTTAAAAGGAATATTTCACAAATACTGGCTAACGGCAAGAAACAGATGCTAACAGTAGCTAACAGCAACAAAAACACCAGCGCTTACCAAAAGACAAATCGGTATCTCAAAACGTTACTATTGCTGTCATTTGACAGAAAGGAGCTACCCAAAGGATAATAACAAATGCCATTCACAAAGTTTTAGCCTCCTCCAGAGTGAACAGATGTTGACACGAGGTAAACAATGAACTGACAGCATTGTACCCATTCCCAACTCTCTGGAAATTGTACTCGTGGCTATTGATTGACGGGCGTTACAATTTGCAAAGTGAGTGACATAACATTCCTCCCACTTAATGCACAACATGTAGATGAAAAGGATCAACTTTCTGGGATACTGACATCCAGTGGTGATATTTTACACACCAACTTTTCTGGTCGTGTTCTGATTCGGCTGTGTTGGGTGTATGGAAAAACACGTCCTCCTCCACTCCAGAAGAATCACAAAGTCGTTGTCCCCCACCAAGCTTTTCCTCTCTTAATTGGGTGTGCTTAGCATGCTGCCTGGAATACATACCGCCACAAAATCCACCACCAGGCTGGATAAAGTGTTTCTCTCGATGCCTCAGTCAGGCCACTTATTTCATGGTCCCATCCTTATGACTTTAATATCCTGAATTTTCCTATTGCATTACTAGCAGGTCAAAGAAGCCAAATCTTGCCCTTCCTATATGCATGACTGGCAATCACCTTCAGTGTTATCACGAGGTTGCGATATAATGAACCTGTGATGGATTGCAATGTAATTTGGTGCACATCTTTATGCTCCCAGCGGGATAAAGATGGGATCTTCGAATTCATCCACCTACCCATCTTTTGTTCTATTGTGATGATCCCCAACATTTTAATAACCTACAGAATCAGCCTTTGATTCACCCAATTACCTGCTGCAGCAATACAGCATCACATTTTGCTTCAAGACGTGATGAAAAGCAATGAATTCTAATATATCCAAAGAAGTGTTTTCCTCTTTCTCTCAATAGACCTTTCATTGGTCGTGCACAGTCTCCAGAAGCAATTTTTTTTTTGTGTGTGTTTTGTGTTGCTTCAAACTCCCAAAATATAGAGTTTGGAGCACGTAAACCTCCCTCGTCTGACGAGGAAACGCTGCCGTTCCTCATTCTGAGACATTTTAACCAGAGTGTGGCATTTTTCTTAAAATTCTTTACATTTCATTTAATATTTAAGTGTCTGTTGAATCCATAGACTGATATTAAGGTACTAATTATTTTTTTCTCGTTCATAGTTCATAAATGGAAAATGTTACAGTTCACAGTCTGAGAATAAATGAGTTCATGTTCATTTCTCCTGGAGGGAACTCTGAGAAGAACTGCTTTTCATTCCTGTTAAAAAGGAGTCAGGTGAGGTGGTTGGTGCATCTAATTAGGATGCACCCAGCACCCACTGGAGAGATTAGATATCCCCTCTAGCCAGGGAATAACTCAGGACCCCCCAGGAGGAACTGGAAAGCTCTGCATTGGAGAAAGTTGTCTGGAATACCCGGCTTATCCTGCTGTCGATGTGCCCAAACTTCAGTTAAGTGAAAGAAAATGGATCGACATACTTCCTACAATTTGTGCAGTCCCCAGTCATTGCCACTGCCCAGACTAAATGAATCAATTATTAATACATTACAATCACAGACAGATTGCAGTACAAGTATGAGTTTCATCACTCAATGAGTCATGAAGCAAGAAAGCATATAATTCATCTCTATAGGAACTTTGTGGCCTTTGCTTCATATTAATGATTAATGATTTCTTGTTAAGCTCTCTCATCAGATATTTCCCAGGACTCAAGTCAATATGGTGTTTCAAATTTGTTGCCGACATCGATGACATTTTGTGTTGTTCTTTAAAATGTTGCATTTATTTTTTTTGTCTGAATCCATAATCATCCGCTCATAACACTTCACATTCCTATAACTGCAGTACAGGTGTTTCAGAAGCTGCACTGTGGTCATCTCCACGGTCCATGCCAGCGAGCTAAAGTAATTGGTGTTTACTGTGCATCATATGCAGTGCACGACCTTCACTGCACCCATTCAGTCTCTAACTGCATACTCAATTTTTAGGGGGGAAACTGGATCGCTGTTTTTAGCTCATTCATGCTTGGCACTGGTCAAGATTTCATCTCACATATGTTGGTCATTTATTGTGTTAATGACTCAGTGATTCCTTGACAGAGTGTTAACTTACATACAGAGACTGGATTCAAGGATTTGAATGATCCAGTGAACAAACTCACCTCTGAACTACTCTAGAATAACCAAAAAGGAACAAAAGAAGACCCAAAAACTGCACTCTCTGCCCTTATTTGAAAAGAGAAAATCAATGTTTTAAAAAAAAAAAAAAAAATCAATTACATGATTAGAGTACTTGGCTCAATTTACTGACTTTTTGACATTTATGTGCTTTCCAGACAGTTTGAGAGCAGGTTTGTGCAGAAAGCTAAGAATTAGGATATCCACTGCCTCTCCACCAATATCCTCACTAATGGAAGGACATCATATAGTATAGTGCAGCTCCAGTGATCCTGCAGAGTGCTCGTTCATCTTCAAACCCATTTGATTAGCCTGATTACGACACAGCTGAATATTGCCCTGAACAAACTCAGAAAACAGCCCTACAGTAATATTGTCCTTCTGTCAGACGTTAGGACAATTAGTGTGCTGCTTTTAGGTCATTCATTTTCTTTCTCCTGCATGCGTCATACTCATTCATTATGTTGAATTTCATATCATTACGTGTTAAACGTGGTTAAAAATGCCAGGGTAGGACAATTTCAGATGAATTCTAATACAACAAAACCCTCTGTGAGCTCAGTTAATTCAGAGGTGCTGCTTTACTGACAGCCAAGCAGAACACCAACGTATATTTGTGGGGCGATGTCCCATATGGAAAAGATATATATAAATCTTATAAAGTTTGTATCTGTCTTGTGCGAAACTTGTATGAAAAGCATACAAGAGTGAAAACAGATATAAGATCCCTTGAAAAATTATATAAATGAAACTTGTATGTTTTGGATACTTACTAAAACAATATATGAAAGTAATGAGAAAGTGGCCACTTTCATGAGTAAATCATATAAGCCTTATATGATTCACTATATGAAGTAGGCCACATCTTTTTTTACTATTTCTTTTCCATATGGGGTGGTTCAAGAGTTGGCAGTTCATCTTGTAATCGGAAGGTTGCCGGTTCGAGCCCTGGCTCCGACAGTCTCGGTCGTTGTGTCCTTGGGCAAGGCACTTCACCTGTTGCCTACTGGTGGTGGTCAGGGGGCCCGGTGGCGCCAGTGTCTGGCAGCCTCGCCTCTGTCAGTGCGCCCCAGGGCAGCTGTGGCTACAATGTAGCTTGCCATCACCAGTGAGTGAATGAATGGGTGGATGACTGAATGTAGTGTAAAGCGCTTTGGGGTCGTTAGGGACTAAGTAAAGCGCTATACAAATACAGGCCATTTACGACACCAGACATGAAATCTGGGATCTGTCAGATTATGTAGAGGTATTTCTCTACTTGTCCATTTAGTTAGTGTACAAAATCAACTTGTTACATAGCAGAGCTTACAGAGAGGGGCAGAATATTAACTTTGAGCGCCTTTTGATGCTAGATCCCTGTGAAATTCTTTATCACTGCCAGCAGAATTTATAACACAGTATGTATGCACACTTTTGCTCCGCTCCATTAAGACTGTGAAGAAAACTGCCTTAACATCTTTTCACAAGCTCCTGCTTAGACAATAAGTGACCAGCAAAGTTAAGGGTTACTTAAGAATGTGAGGGATTCAAATACATTGTGGACATTTCCCATTGTGCATGTGCGAAAGAGTAGACCTGGCTGCTGGATTGGCACAACAACCTTCCAGTCCTCATACATCACTGTAAGCCATCTCAAAGCCCTTTTTCTCTGCTGCAGCTTCCTGTCAAGTTAATTGTAGTTGCACAAACACGTTTGCACTTGCTGAATTTATAGGTGGGTGTTGTTGGAACACTGTACTCTATAGTATATTGGCCTCTTTACAAGATTTATATGGCGATTTGCATTCAGTAAGAATTTAAGGTTTCAAAAAGAAAGGAAATGCCCACGATAATCTACCATCTGAAGGGGGATTAATGCCTCTGTGGGAGTGGATGAGGGGTAAACGCCCAGTTTCATTCGTCATTGTTTTCAGCAAAAATATGAGAGCAGTAGAGGTAAGGTCAAATGCTTTAAGTAACATACTTACATAATTACATTTCTCTGCCAAGCGTCCGTCTATTGAAGTATTGTCTGAGTAATGGCTGTTGTCAGGAGCAGAGGCAGGAGTAATGTGACTTTGCAATAGTGCACAACAAGGACACATTGTATAAATGTTGAGACTTAATTGCTGTAGCTCATCGTTTACCAACAGCTAGAGGGGAAACTAGCCAATTAACACTACAGATGGGTATGGTAAGACTTTTATCACTACTGATACTGCTCTCTATATTTTGATTTAAAATAAGCAAATACCATGACTACTGCTGAGAAATACCCCATGGTGTTTGTTCATCTCAACTTCAGGTGGCAAGCAATGTGCCTCTGGGATAATGTGGTATGATAAAAAAATATTAATAACACTGAGCAATAAGGAAGTGTGGTTATCTCTAGTTGTCAGAACATCTCCCGCTATGCTCTTTAATTAACTAACTTGGGGGTGGGGGCAGGGTGAAGCCTACTACATTTGCAAGGACCTGCCAAATGTGAATACCATTAGTTAGTTTTTTTTTTTTTTTGACTGTTCAGTTCCTCCATACAGTCCGTTTGAGTGTGTAAAAGATGGATAATAAGAGGTAGTATTTTTTTGTCAACAAGTTTAAGCTCATTAAGTTTCAACCTTTGACTCTAAACTCAAGGGTTAGAGTCTTTGTTCAAAAGGTCAATAGAAAGGTCGGTGGTTCGATTCCTGGCTCTTGCTAATCTGCACGTTGAAGCATCATTGGGTGACACTGAACCCTGAGTGGCCACTGATGCATGTGTCAAAGTGTGTGCATGAATGTTTGGTTAAAAGTGCATAGAATTTTTTTTGTGTGTGAATGAGGCTTGTAGTAATGAGGCTTGTAGTAAGAAAAGTCATTTGAGTGCTCAAATAGAGAAGAAATCCAACCAATCCAGTCCATCTTCCCCCAGTGTGTTAATTCTAGAAAATCTGATCTTTAACACGGCTTAATTAAACTTGATGTCCACCTCATTTCATCTTTTGCTATGAAGATTTATGTGTTTTAAAAAAAACAAAACAAAAAACAAAACAACTCACCACCACTTTTTTAGGTGCACTCACTGAACTGGTCATCAACAAAATATTTAATGAGCTAAAGAGCATCATAATGGTGATGATTTAAGTGACATGGTATGGTTGTTGATGCCAGATGAGCATTTCTCAATGCACAACACATCCAACCTTGAAGCAGACGACCTACAGCAGCAGAAGACCATGCTGGGTGCTGCTCTTGTGAGCTAAGAACAGGAACCTGCAGCTACAATTAACTGAATCTTGCCAAAACTGGCAATGTTTTACAGTCTTCTGTTCACCACCAGTTCAGACTGCTGCTGGTGTAATGGTGATCTCAATCCAATAAAGCATCTTTAGTGTGTGGTGGACAGGAGATTCACATCATGTATCTGCAGCAACTGTGTCATGCTATCATGCCAAAATTGAACAAAATTTCTAAAAAATGTTTCCAGCAACTTATTGAATCTGTGCCATGAAGAATTAAAGCAGATCTGAGGACAAAAGAGGGTCCAACCCAATACTAGAAAGGTGAACCTAAAAAGCTGTCCACAGTGTATTTGTGTGGTGCATTGTGTGGTATGTATTCATATTTTTGTTTCAAATACAAATGCAAATCTCTAGGAGTAAAAAGTACAGACATGCATGCTAGCTGATTAGTATTTTGTAAATCTAACACCAACTTCACTAATTGAAAATCTATGATGATCTGTACTACAGAGCCAGCCATAATATTAGGCATATAATCCATTAAAAACACTATAAAAGGCCACTTTGATCACTTGAAATACTGGATAAAGGGTAGCAGACACTACCTGGCCCTAGCTGCTCACAGGACGATATCAATCAAGAGGCCACTCCCCTCAATTATAATGGATTGCATTTATATAGCGCTTTTCAAGACCCTCAAAGCGCTTTCCAATTCCACTATTCATTCACTCTCACATTCACACACTGGTGGAGGCAAGCTACAGTTGTAGCCACAGCTGTGCTGGGGCAGACTGACAGTAGACGGTAGGTGAAGTGTCTTGCCCAAGCACACAACAACCGAGACTGTCCGAACCGGGGCTCGAACCGGCAACCTTCCGATTAAATGACGAACTGCCAACTCTTGAACCACGATCGCCCATGTAGGTGAGTTATAAAAAAATTCACACCCTTCAGAACTATGAAGGAGTAAACTATCCATCAAGCCCCAAACCTCATCTGTGAATATGTTAAATTTAAATACATAAGATAGGAATCTGTAGGGATTGATTCCCATTTTATCACCAGCCTCAAGTGGCCAAAAGAGGAACTGCACTTTTTTCCACCTCTATCTAACACACTACTTCAGCATATTTAAAGCAGTTCTTAAAACAAAACAAAAAAAACCCATTCTTAAAAGTGTGTCTTAAACAAATCAATCTCATTTAAATAACTGTGTGTGATGTTGACTTGCATTAGAGCCAGGAAGCTGCACTGAAGAGGCTGAGATGTGTCACAGCTTCAGTCATTGCATGATGTTTTTTTTGTTCCTGAGTTTGCTTGTGTTGCATATTTTTCGTGCAGCTACTTACTGGCAGTTTGAAAACGTCAGCTACATTTGGCGCTGCTTGTCTAGGTACTTTGATCTGGAAGCAGTGCCCAATTTAATACCTGTCCTCTCTACGTGTCCCTAAAGTAGAGCGCTTAGCAGCTAAATAGCCAGATATTTCCCATGAGAACTGATTGAAAACAGAGAACAAATGAGAGAGAATATTGCATTTAAATTCCCAGGCGGCGGAAAGTCTAGCCCACACTGAACTGTATTGTTGTGGAGTGTTGTTGCATTGAAGATGCTCTGTAAATGCTCTCAAATAAAATGAAAGTCAGTTAATATTAATGACAGAGGTGAGAGATCAAAAACCATTAAGTCCTGCACAAGTCCTGCACAAGTCCTGCATAAAGACTGGCAACCAGAAATGTTTGTAAAATCCAAATATATTGCTCTGCATTGTCTTATTCCAGCCGATATTTTTTAAAGAGCATCCGCTGACAGCATCCATTACATCAATGATTTCCAATAAACTAAAAACCACAAGTATGTGCATTTACGTCTGGCCATGCTTCACAGCAGACTGAAGTAATACAAACACAAGCTCTTACTTATATTACTCATCTTGGAGGGTCCCAGGAGAGGAAACCTCCCATAGAATTACTGCTAAGAGTGTCAATTAGCCTTTATGCTGACACACTCACACTGCACATGAGTCATTAAAGGCCCACCGATCAGGGAGGGTCAGACAATTGCACTGAGGGAAAATGAGTAAACCTCTAAAGTGGTAAAAAGGTGGCTGCAAAAGTATCACGCAATCACTGAAGTTTCATTTTGAGCAACGTCACACAACTGGTGCAATTTCCTGCCCAATTATCTGAAACTGTAGAATCTACATCTCAATGGTATAAATCAGAAAAAAAGAAATTATGTTCTTCTCCAACAACAACAACAACAAAAAAAGAACGTTTCAATCTGATTTTCGGCGTTTTAAAACTCTTATGTGGCAGCACCATTAACAGACCACTAAATGCAGCAGAGCCAGAAGTCACGGCGCATCCATGAGTGAGAACTGCAGCTATGAGGCGGAAAATCTTTCTCTTCTGCTGCTGTCCACTGAGCTAAAATCCATATTGCACACAAGCCGACAGCCTCTATCACAGACTGCAAAAATCATTTTCGGGGGCATGTTGGAAATCACTACCTGAAGAAGACGAAGATAAGGATAAATGAATACACTATATATAGATTTCTGATGGGAAATGGGGAATGCAATTGTGTCAGTTTTCTTAAAAATGTCTCGATCGTCAAGCAGCGGCCGGGGCTTTTTTTCTTTTCCTTTCTTTCTTTGACACACTTACACATCCTTAATTTATTGTTGATGTCTCAAGCTGTTAAATCACTAAGCAGAAGGTAACTGAGAAGGCTGACTCAACGTCTGCTGGAGATTAATTTACTCCGTCAGACCACAGATGGATTTCAGAGGTTACTGGCTGCTTTTCAACACCATTATATCTGGCTCCAAATGTCACATTCACAAGGTGAAGAAAGGGAAGATCCGCAGAGCTTTTACTCTAATTGGTAGCTGTATAAGTGCAACAGACAGAGGGGGGAGTCCTCCTTTGCACAGCCTGTGACGAGTCTCCTGACACAACATCCCTCTGCAGGGAGCCAGCTGGCCAACTTTGATTGTGGCCAGAAATAAACTTAGCCGTGACTGCTCGTGTCATCGGTTTTCGACTGAACATCCTGTCCAGAGCTACAAATGGAATGGGCTGAAAAAAAAAATACAGAAATCACAAAGTAAATGTGAATATAAGATTCAATTTTTTCAACAAAGAAGACTCTCAGTTAATCTCTCTCTTTCTTATCTGTGGCACCAAGTTCCTCATTCCCTCATGAAACTATAAATTTCTACTTGAGATCACAGATGTATGCATTCGTTTAAAAAACAAAACATTTAGCACAATTAGCAATTAGCACATGTGATGAGGATTTTGTTTAATAATACATATTTAATGCTTGAGTGCGTATGCACGAGTCCTTCTGAGCAGTCCAGTATTACATTACACCACAACCAGTGTGAAGCCTCAATAGATCAATGCTGCCATGTTGTTAAAGCGTTCTTTTCTTCTTCTCTTGCTTCTTTTTGTCAGCCCTTGCAAATTGTAGCCCCAGTGTCTTTTCCTAATTCACACTGAATACCACCCAGGGTGCTCTTCTGCTGCTGTAGTCCATCTGCTTCAAGGTTTCACAAGCTGTGCATTCAGAGATGCTCTTTTTAAAAGCGGTTATTTTAGTAACTGTTTCATTTATACCAGCTTAAAGCAACCTCTGACATAAATAACACATTTTTCTCCAGAGAGCGTCTCTTTTTTGACCTTTTCTCTGTAAACAAGGATTTAAAAGGTGTACTTAATTAATTGACCAGTGAGTGTAGATAAATGTAGAAAAATATGATTGTTATAGCAAACAATCTGTCTCTAGCATTAACCTCCTAGGACCTGGCGTCCACATATGTCAACATCACATTTTGGGTTATTTAGACCAAAATACTCAATTTTGCTCTACATGGGCCTGATATCCACTTACAAGGACATTATGCTGCTACTGTTTATCAAACTTTTAAACGAATATCCTCATATGTGGCTCTCATTTCTCTTAAAAACAAAAATAAGGTAAAAAAAAAAAATCTGGTAATTCTTTGTTTTTGCATTCATCGAGCCCCAGTGTGACCAAAAATCAAAGAGAAATTAAAAATGCATGCCATGGAAAAGTTCGGGTCTTAGGAGGTTAAGCATTAAGCATTACCACAGATTATGTTAAATACATGGGACTAGTGCTTTTATGATCTAACTGAGCACTCATTCATATAAGTACCTTACACTCACACTTAGATACACTGAGGGTAACTTTCATACTTCGACATGCAGACTGCAGGAATCACGACCTTCCCATTAGTTGGCAACCTACCTCCACCTCCACCTCTTGAGCCCGATAACGATCAAGGCAAATGCCAACGTCTCGCGTTCAGCTCTCTTTATAATGAATTCACTTTATAATAGTGCTGATTATTGGCACTAAATGCAGAATGACGAGATGAATTATTAGAGTGGCTTAACAGTAGCCAGATGTTACATCTCACACTATATGATAAAAAAATAAAATAAAATTCAGTCCTTCTGTTAAAGCTACTCAAAGAATAGTAGAGCAGATGTGAGAGTGTGGCTCACTCATGTGTTTGTGAGCTGTACACAGCTGATCATCATCATTATTATTATTGTTTGTTTGTGTGTTTTTCTTTTCTTCAGATTTGTTCATAATAACAAAAATAAAAAATAATCCAAACCGCATCCTTTAAAGCGAAAAAGTTTGTGATGTTCAGCTTATGAGCCTGATTGTAAAAACCTGAACTGAGTCTAACCTTGGATCTTTATTATAAATAGGAGATGAATACAAAAAGCTTTTTATTCATTTTTTCCCCCCGTGGATGAATTTTGCAGCAAAACATCCGTTTCTCTTTTCAATTACGGCTTTTGTCCTTTTATGTGCCGTTGATATGACTGACGTGTCATGTTTCTCACACAGAAATTTCTATTGGCAGCGTAAAACAGGATATTTGGAAAATGTTGAGCTCTGCAGCATGAAAGATTGCAGGTTTTTTTTTTTTTTTTTTTTCCATTAGTCCTGGTGTGTTATTTATTTATTCCTCCATTTCCCTTTTCCTTTTTTCCCCACTAATACTTTTCATTCTTTCATTCACCACAACAAGCTGTCTTTCCTAATGTTGAAAGATTGGAGTTTTGAATTTATAGCCACATGTGTGTCGCCCTGCTGGGATCTATTCTCTGGCAGGATCCTTTATCCGTCCGCTTCCCCCCAACCATGAGCTCAGTGACATTTCAAGCCTCTCTCACTTCACAATGAACAGTGGGACGCAGGAAGGAGTCACGTGGGGAGGGGGGTCACCCACACTGCTCTCATGATCACGCACTAAATCTCTGTGCAATGACAGTTTCAGTTTTTAAGTGATTGGAGGCTACACGAGAGCAACGATTGGGAGCACTGGAGCTGAAAATAAACTGAATAAAAGTTTTAGATTTAGTTTGACATGTTACATGCAAAGTCCTTCTCACTGTTCCTAATGTGATGAAATAAAAAGCAAGAAGCCGAAAACAACATCTTTGAGCAACAGTCGCAAAACTGTAAAGGTGAAAGTGAAGGTTGAACCGAGATGATGAGTGTTGCCTGTCAAATAAGTAGAGCGTGTAATGATGTAATAATGACTCCTCATTTCTCATTACTAGTTAATCTGAACATCAACATGGTGTAATCCCACTTTAAGATCCCCAGTAGCTGATTTTCCCCCTAATAGGCATCAGAGACGGGCTATATAAAGGACTGGATCCTACTGTTGGAATAGGAATCTTTTTAGGAATAAAGAATATTCTCGTTATCTCTAATTTTGAGTTTTCTAGGAAAGAGTGGATAGTTGTGAGGTTAGGAGAGCATTATTAATAGCTTGAGGAGATTGTGTATAAAACCCTGCTGAATTCCTTACTGTGATTTCTCAATCTTGATCTGCTTGAAATTTGCTTAATTGGGCTCCTTTCTTCCCAAGATTCCCAAGAGGACATCTTTATTCCTAAAAATTTAGGTTGTGCTGTTTACAGGCAAAGTTAGAGAGGCAAGGCTGAGATAGTTTGGGCACGTGCAGGGGAGGGTGATGGATATATTGGACAAATATGGTTAAATATCCACAGATGTGGATGTGGTGAATGGTTGGTGAGACAGAGGTGGATGTTAGGGTTAGAGGAAGACGTCCCACAGAAATAGAAGAAGGAAGTGTGTTTGTATGGATCCAGTTTTGCAGTGATGGGTCAGAGCCTGTATTGGTGCATCTACCAAGTTTTTTGAACTTGATAGAAGTTTATTCTGTTCTTGAGTGTAATAATGGATTGCATTTTACATAGCGCTTTTCGGGGCCCTCAAAGCGCTTTACAATTCCACTATTCAGTCAGTCTCACATTCACACACTGGTGGAGGCAAGCTACAGTTGTAGCCACAGCTGCCCTGGGGCAGACTGACAGAAGCGAGGCTGCCATATCGCGCCATCGGCCCCTCTGGCCATCACCAGTAGGCAGTAGGTGAAGTGTCTTGCCCAAGGACACAACGACCGAGACTGTCCGAGCAGGGGCTTGAACCGGCAAGGACGAACCGCCAACTCTTGAGATCGCAAGTGTGGGAAGGTTTTAAGCAGAGCTTTGGGATGACAGAAGGAACGCAACTCTCAGATGCGTTTTTTCTGACATTTTCAGAGAATATCAGTTTGTGATTCTGCTCTCATCAGCCGCTTTGTTAGGCACACATGTTCACATATATCTACAAATATCTAATCAGCCAATCACATGGCAGCAACTAACTGCATTCACGCATATATTTAAGACAATGTGCTGAAGTTCAAACTGAGCAGGAGAATGGAGAAGAAAGGTGATTTAAGTGACTTTCATGGAGGAATTGTTGTTGGTAGCAAACAGGCGGGTCTGAGTATATCAGAAACTGATGTACTGGGATTTTTCCCATATAACTATCTCTAAGTTTACACAGATAGTTGGCCAAAAATAAAAAATAAAATATCCAGTGAGTGTCAGCTCTCTGGTTGAAAATATGTTGTTGATGTCAGAGGTCATCTTTGAGCTGATAGGACAGCAACAGTGACTCAAATAACCACTCATTACAACCACGTTATGTAGAAGCAGCAGACAGGGGGCTGCTGAGTGTCACCCCTGTCAGCTAAGAACAGGAAACCGAGTCTTTAATTCACACAGACTCACCAAAACTGAACAATGGAAGATTGGGAAAATGTTACCTGGTCTAATGAGTCTCGATTTCAGCTATTCCATTCAGATGTTAGGATCAGAGTTCTGATCATTCTGACAGCATGAAAGCATGAAAGCATGGATCCACCCAACCTGGTATCAATCATTACTGTGTGGCAGATATTTTCTTGGTATCCTACCTACCTGAGTATTGTTGCTAATGATGTCCATCCTTTTATGACCATGGTGTATGATGTCTGAATGTCCAGCATGCTTTCTTGTGCTATCAGCATATTACGCTTTTCACTTGAGATAAACAGAAAAACAGCAAGATACTGATACTAACTGACACAGTTAAGAGTAGTGAGTCATAACATTTAAATAATGCAATAATAACCATCAGAAAATGAATAATCACCCTTCCATGTAAACATGATATATAGATACAGCAGAAAAAGATGATAACAAGTGGATTTTTAAAGTAAATGCATTCAGTACTTTTCCAACGTTGCACGTTAATTAAAAAAACAAAACAAAACAGTATAATCAGCTTGTGCTTTCATTTAAAACTGCAAAATGTTACTGCCCTATTCTAAATGTGAAGTAGTTAAAACCAATGATTAAAATTACAGATACTGAAAATTACACCCTAAATTCAGAAGAATTGCATGCTTTATGTTGGTTAATTACAATGTAAGTGGCAGGCTGATTTAGATCATTTTTATTTAAATTCACAAGTTAATGGAAAAAGTTGTGAATGTAATCCTTTATTTTAATTATACATATTACAGCTTACATTTGCCCAACATTCGTTTTCTCCAGACTAAAAATTGTATTTATTTTCAAAGACTGAAAAACAACCTGGACCTGATAACTACTTTGAGAAAGGGCCATTGCTCTTAGGCCAGTCATGCCACTGTTACAATTAAGTGTGCACAGTGAGCCATTGTTTTCTTGCTGCTGGATGACTTATGCTGCAGACTAAATTTGGAGTGAGTTCCAAAGCTCTCTGCTGGTGCTGCGTGATGGACATGAATCTAAACAGGTGAAATTAGAATCGCTACCTCGTATCGGCTTTTTAAAGCTGTTCTGGTTCTGGAAACTAACTCAATCATCAAGACTTGGCCAGGTTGTGTTCAATCTATGTGACAAATCCACTCAGATAAACACCTCCTTGGCTAAAGCCTCAGAGAGGACATAACAAAATTGAGGTGCTCAAAACATTTGGGAAGCTGTTTAAAGTCAGGACTGTTAAGAGTTTTTTTTTTTTTTTTTTTTTTTTTAAACCCAAACCCCAAGCACCTCCTTTTATCAAATACTTCCTGGATATAGACACACATCTCAGAGCAAAGCAGACACTGACAATCATATAAACTGCCTCTTGGTAAACTTGTGACAAACAAACAGGAAGAGGCAGATTTTGCTCTTATATTTTCTGAAATTACAGGGGAGCAGACTTAGAAGACTTTGAGTGGAAGGTATTGTGTATTAGTAATCAGTATTTCTCTTCTAATACCAACACATATACATGGGTGTATAATAATGAATGAGCAGGTAAGCAGGAGGGAAAGGCCTGATGGGTAAGTATTACTGCGAGGGCTATGGAGAGTGGGCAAATAGGCAGGTACTCGAGGCAAGAGTCTATTTTCTTTGGAGGGGAGCGATAAAACTACTCCAGGACAGGTGGTTACTTTTAAGTAAGAGCCTCTTTTCAGAAGAGTCTCAATCCAAAACTTCAGCAGCTTCATGCAGCAGGGGATCAAACAGCCGGGGTCCTGCAGGAGCAAACTAGGGAGCAGGATGAGAGTGCAAGGTTAGTACACAGGAAGTAAAACACAAGAAAAGAGAGCCCGATTGTTGCTGCTAAGGTTCTTAAATCAGTTTTACCAAGTCAGCAGGTAATGAGGAAATGGAAGAAGAGTGTTGATGCCGGGTCTCCAGGTGGAGTTTCCTGGAGAGGGGGTGCCTGGCACACCCAGCAAAGACAAGAGACTCAGAGGGAGGGAAGGAGATGGAACGGCCAAGCCATAAAGTCAATAAATAATGGATACAATTATTAAAATACCCTTTATCAGAGCTTTCTGATTTTCAATGCAATGGAAAAGCGAATAATGAGCCGACATCATGTTTGAGCAACAAATTGACAGGTGGGTATAGTATGTGAAAGCTGTATTGTGAGTCTGGAGAGTTCAAAAGGGTTTCCACAGCATTCATTATCAAATAAATGTTGAATCTATCATGCGCCAAATCCTCCTTTTTTATGGTCTTTTTGTTCTGTTTTTTAACTAAACACAAATGAGCTGTTATCTCTCGCCTCACTGTGTTTTTTTAATGCTCTGAACATTTTAAGTACATATTCTAAGCTAAATTCAGAACTGAAAGGTTGGGTGGGTGTTTGGGACGTTTGTGGCTAATGTTTCTGAACCTTTTCTAAACCTAATAATAATAACTGCACAGTCTGTAATACAAATACCACACAGCTTAATCACAACACCACCATATCATAAATATTCACAGCTCTGATATGCTGTAAATAACTATTAAACATTCAAAGGGTTTAAGTTTATTGTAATTGAAATAAGGCTGCTGATGTGCTAAGACTGAATCCTGGATGCATGTCACACCTGAAAAAAACTATTAGAAACAATTTAGTTATAGTAATTACAAAACAATTACCATAACAGTTAAAACAATAAACTATATTTTAAAAATAATGCAGAAGTAATCATAAAAAAATAAAAGAGACTTTCCCTGAAATCCATTTCTCAGCAGCTTTCAGTTGAGAAGAGCTGTAGCAGAAAAACACTGATTAATCCGTGAGCCGTTCGTCGTTCGTGCCTGTATCTGTGACTAAAGCTCTCGCTCTGCTTTTCTAAAGCTGGAACACTTTTTTGAGAGAATTTTTCATTTGATACACCTCGAAAGGTGCAGATGAGAAAAGCTTGTTTGTGGATTTCAGCTGCTATGAATCTGACTGCGAGGTTGTAAAGTGGAAATATGGAAAATGTAAACTGCCACTTCTGACGGGAATCAGCAACTGATTTTCAACCATCTGAGACGACGCAGGGAAAGTAAAAGGCCCGTGTGGATTACATTTGATGAAGATGATGGGATGACATTGGACTGATTGAAATTTAATAAAGATTGGCAACAGAATGGAAACACTTTCAAATATTACACAAGCTTTCACTGAGGATGCAGCTGCTGAGAACGCCTTCAGTCCTGCTGTAGTGGTTTATCACCTTATCTTGTCAGGTATACTCCTACAGCCTTCGCTGACACCACTTGTCATGTCTCAGATGTGTTGTGATTCATACTGATTAAGCAGTTTATTTTGACACACAAATTTTATTCCAGTGTTTATCTGTTTTACATCAATTCTCCATAAAGTGTGACTTATTATTGAAGTCTTAATTAAACAGGTTTCTTTTAATTGTTTCAATCTTTGAGTCTTTGTTTTTAGCTATCCATCCATCCATCCATCTTCATCTGCTTTATCTGGGGCTGAGTCGTCGGGGCAGCAGCCTAAGCAGAGAAGCTCAGACCTCCCTCTCCCCAGCCACCTCCTCCAGCTTATCCGGGGAAACACCAAGGAGTTCCCAGGCCAGCCGAGAGATATAATCTCTCCAGCGTGTCCTGGGTCTGCCCTGGGGCCTCCTCCCGGTGGGACATGCCTGAAACACCTCACCCAGGAGGCGCCCGGGACGCATCCTTGTCAGATGCCCGAACCACCTCAGCTGGCTCCTTTCGATGTGGAGCAGCAGCGGCTCTACTCTGAGGCCCTCCCAGATGGCCAAACCTCTCACCCTATCTCTAAGGGAGAGGCCAGCCACCCTTCGGAGGAAGCTCATTTCCGCCGCTTGTATCCGCGATCTCGTTCTTTCGGTCACTACCCACAGCTCGTGGCCATAGGTGAGGGTAGGGACGTAGATCGACCGGTAAATTGAGAGCTTCACTTTTACACTCAGCTCCCTCTTCACCACGACAGACCGGTGCAGAAAATTCATTTGGCTGAATTTTTAGCTAATTCAGCCAAATGCTAGAAAACCGATCAGATAATGATAATTAATGACCCAAAGCATCCTACCAAACCATCCCAAAAGTTTCTCACAGCGAAGAAATGGGATCAAGGATACTTGGGTAAACTGTTTACCCGAAAGTTAGATTGTGCAGGGAAAGGACATAAGAACTACATCTGAGACTCGACAGGCCTCATTAGTGTGTTAAATGTTAAAGTTCATTGGAGTGCAATTAGAAAAGAACGGAGGATTAACAGCATATTTGGTGAAAACCAAACACAGCTTATCACCACAAACACGTCATACCAAAGGTCAAGTATTGTGGTGGAGGGGTAGTGATTAGGATTTGTTTTGACATGACGGCCTTCCAGTCACTGAGTCGAGCATGAACTCTGTTTTAGAGTCCATCTCTCTGACACCTAAAGACAATGATCCCAAGCACAGCAGCAAATCTACAACAGAGTGCCTCAAAGATGAAAGAATCGACATGCTGCAATGGTCCAGTCAGTCCAGACCTCAACCTGACTGAAATACTGTGACGGGGCTTAAAGAGCTGTGCATAAATCAATTCTCGCAAACCTCAATGAACTGAAGCAACGCCTAAAAGAAGAGTGGGCCAAAAAAAAATCCTCTACAACCATGTCCAACACTGAGAAAGCAAACAAAAGATGATTACCTCAACCTGCAAGCTGCTGAATAATTTTCAATGGACTGTATATTTATTTGTTTTTCACAAATGTAATTAAATGGTCTTAGTAACCGAATATATCTGATACTCAAAACACACGTGGCCATTTTTTAAACACTACCACTGGAATTTGCAGGTTTGCTTTTTGTCTTGTTCTCTTTTAAATTATATCTGGCCAGTTACAGCCAGTGCACCTGGCAGAAGGTGCTTCTCTCAGCATCCATCTGCAGCTGTAGAAGAGTTCAGCGGGAACAGATTGAATCCAAGGTTAGAGAGGCCTGAACGAGCTGTTCAGGGAGGATTCTTGAAGCGTATGTGTGTCATTACAGCACACAGATGGAAAACCATTTTCCATTAAACGGACCTTTTATCATTTAACACGGGGAAGAAAAATTTCTTCTTTTAAAAAAAAGAAAAAACAAGAAGCTCTCAATATATGTATTACGCTGACAAGCGAACATACTTGGCTGAAGCAGCCAAACCTGCTGACAAAAGATAATTGGGAATTTTAGATTCAAAGGCTTCTTCGGCTCCCTCATCAAGACAGTAACCCTGAACACATCTCTCTAGTGTACTTCTTTATAAAGAGAAACGCTGGTCCATCATGGTTGTGCTTTTCCTCTGAGAGCCCCCTCTCTCTGTAACCGCAGGTGAATCAGGTCGTCAGGGTGAAATGTTTACATTTTTCAGACTGCTTCCATATTATTGCATCATAATGATCTTTTGTAGAAAAGGTTAATGTCACAAGAAGTGACGTCAGAGGAAACTTTTTCTTAGTTACGTCTAATTTTTGATTACTGACTTCTGACAACACATGGCACGTAAAATGTTCTTTGTCAATGCTTTATTATATATTATATTAGCTTGAATAAAACACTGGTGCAGTGCATCACCAGATTTATTAAATCTACTTAATCAATGTTCATTTTGATGAATGCTCCACTGCAAACTATTTACAACATAGTTAGACTAAACAAACAAGGCTGACTGTTCAAACCACCTCTTTGAGTTTTACTGAAAAGGTTTTTGTGTGTGTTCAGAATGTATTCTTTTCCTAACACAGGCTTGGATTAATAAACTCAATCCAGTCTCCTTTTTTCTTTTTCTTTTTTGTTGTTGTTATTGAAATCAAATAATATGTCTTCCTGCTGCTGCTGAGAGGGACTCCTACACAGCTGAAGATAATTATTTCACTGTTAGTTTTTACTCCAGTCTGTTTGCCCAGTAAAGTGTTTGCAGTCTATAAAGCCAAGTCCGCCAACCTGAGCGACTATATTTGTCCCTCTCATACAGGACTGTAGCAGGGGCAAGACAAACGTTTTAAAATTACAATTTTAATCAAAATTTACACTCACCGGCCACTTTGCTAGGTCAACTTTATTAGTACCAGGTTGGAAACAGTCATGATAAATAAAACAGTCTGAGATTATATGAGCTTTGTGACGTGGTGTGTTATCCTGCTGGAAGAAGCCATCAGAAGATGGCAACACTGTGGTCAGCAACTATACTCAGGTACGCTATGGTGATTAAATGATGTTCAGTTGGTACAGAGGAACCCGAAGTGTGACAAGACACTATCACACCACTGCAACGCCAGCAGCCTGGATGAATCCTTGCTTGTTGTTTATGCCGAATGACCCTACGATCCGAATGTTGCAGCAGAAATTGAGGCAGATCAAATGAGGCAACATTTTCCAGTCTTCCGTTGTCCAGTGTTGGTGAGGCTGTGAACTCTAGCCTCAGTTTCCTGACTTAGCTGACAGGAGTTGCACCTGGTGTGGTCTTCTGCTGCTGTAGTTCATCTGTTTCAGGATTCAATCTGTGGTGCATTCAGGGATGCTCTTCTGCATATACTGGTTGTAATGAGTGGTCATTTGTGCTAATGTTGCTTTGCTATCAGCTCAAAGCAGTCTGACTATTCTCCTCTGACCTGTAGGATCATTTTTACCCAGAGACCTGGTGCTCACTGGACATTTTCGTGTTTTCAGGCTGTTCTTTTTAAACACTAGAGATTGTTGTGTGGGAAAATCCCAGTAGATCAGCAGTTTCTGAAATACTCAAACCAGCCCGCCTGGAAACAACAACCACGCCAATTTCAAAGCGACTTAAATCAACTTTCTTCCCCATTCTGATGCTCGGTTTGAACTTCAGCAGGTGATTCATTGGATAATTTTCTGAACAAACAGCTGAACTGCTGTACTTGGAAAAAGTGGCCAGTGAGTGTTTAGAGTTTTACAAAAGTCTGCTAATCCCTATTTCTTAATACGAGAACATCAATAAGTCAAAATGAAGCGGTTTTATTACAGGATATCGATCCTGTGATAAAACTAAACTGTTTGGACATCTCTGCATTTCTTCTGTGTACACCCGCACTGCATAATGGATGTGCATATGATTTACTTCTCTAATAACTAAAACACTGCGTCTGTTTGCAGGGGGGTACTCTTCAGTGCAACTCCTGTGGATCATTTTTCAATGACAGATATTCAAATTCTGTTTGTGCCAAAAGTGTCAGTATCCTCTGTTAGCAGGGGTGTAAACAGGATGTAAAACAACACACTGGAGTTCAGTGACATGGGAGACGGGGGTATGAGACTGGCTCTTTCAGCTGTTCGACTCAGGGTACACATCAGGAACACAAACATGTGTTTCAGGATTAATTAAAAGGCTTTATTTTCCCTCTCGACGAGTCTTTGTGTTAAAATTTCAAATGAGCATTAAAAAAACGATTTCCTGTTATTTGCCTGAACATGAAAGCGCTCACTGATTAAGGGTGAGTCATGAAACAACACAACGGCTTTGTTGCAAATTGGTTTATCATACACTCACGCGCTCATTAGCAAGTGCCTCAAACAGTTACTTGGAGCCAGTTCGAACAAAGGCAAGGAACAATGATCAGTGCCTGAAGTCAGGTCCAAGAACTCAGATTAATGACTGAAAACTTGAATAGGCTTTGTTTGGACAAATGAATTCATGGCAGGCTCAGTGAATGCAAGCCCTGTGTGATGTCTGTAGGCTCAGACTGTTAAATATACTCACTGGCAGCCAGGTTTCTCATTATAAATGCTGTACATCGTTTATCCCAGTTGCTTTAATTCAAGATTAGAAAGCTGTGATTGCTATCCCGACTCATCGTAGCTTAAACTCTGCTTAAACTATCTCAGAAATGTAAACACTGGCTCTCCAGAAGTTGTCTGCTGATAAGCACTTTACTCACAAAGGACCTGTTTTTGCGAAAGAAATCAAACATCTGAGCAACAACTTCCTGCATCAAACGTTTCTCGGCAGAAAGAGATAAACACAAAAGGTCATTCATCTCTCCCGAGCACGCCTGAAGCCACACACCTCTGCTTTGCACTTTGAGCTGAATCACATGGAGTTTGATTGAAATCAGCTTTTAAAATATATATATATAAATATATATATATATATATATATATATATATATATATTTGCATCTGATTACATTGCAAGCCCTGGGTGCAAAACTTAAAATACTTCTTTCATTTTCTCATGTTGACATCTTAGGTGAAACTTTAATAAAATGCATACTGATTCCCACGAGGTATTAGACCGGCGAAGTAAGCGCCGTATCTGTGGCGGTTAAATGAGTCATTATGCGGTTTTAGATACACTTATGTCAGATGCATTAAGGAGTAGAACTGTGAGTAAGTGAGTGAATTTCGTTGGCAGAGGCTGAGGTTAAGCTCTGTGTTAGGCAGACTGTGGATACATTATTCAGTGTCTGTTTTACCACTTAAACCAACTTATCTGAGAATGGGAGTCCACATTTGCACTTTATCGCAAACTAAGTCAGCACACTTCTTTCACTCTGTCACTCATTAGCCGAGGGTCTTTCAAACTGGCTTGCAGCTTTGTTCTTAATTTTGGTGACTGAAATATCATTAGACTTCTAAATGAAATTTAGCACATGAATCTGTGCGTTTGAAAAATTGGCAAGACCGAGGCCTAATCATTTCTGAGTGTCTATGTTAGAGCTCAAGCCACAAGTTCCTAAGGGATCCATGTGATTTGAGCGTTTAGGCTCAAATTAGGATTAAAAGTTCAAATCAAACACTGCATCCTCTCACATTGTCTTCCGCTTCTCTTTAGGGTTCACTACAGGGGGTGATCCGCCTCCATCTCACCCTATCCCTGTCAACTGTAACAACAGCTCTCCCTGCAGCATCCATAAACCTCCGCTGTGGTCTTTTCATCCTGCCGGGCAGCTTTAGCTTTAGCATCCTTTGTCCAATATATCCACTATCCCTCCTCTGCACATATCCAAACCACCTCAGCCTTGCCTCTCTACAACTTATTTCTAATTCTACAATTTTAGTCACTTGCATCAAAACTCTTAACATCTTCGATTCCAGTTCAGCCTCGTGTGTTTTTGTCAGTGCCAGTGTCTCCAAACCATACATCATAGCTGGTCTTGCCATCATCTTGTAAACCTCCCTTTTCACTCTTGCCGCTATCCTTCTGTCACAAATCGCCCCTGACAGTCGTCTCCACCCACTCCACCCTGCCCGCACTCTCCTCTTCACCTCTCTCGTGAACTGTCCGTTCCTTTGGATGGTTGAACCCAGCCATGTAAAGGCATCCACCTTTACTATCTCTGATCCTTGCATCCTTTGTATTTCCACCAACCTCACCTGCATTCTCTTTTTTTAAACGTGAGAAACATGGGGAGACGGTTAGTGAGCAAAAATTCACTTTAACGTTATTCTCTGCGCCCTGCTTTTCCTTCACAACAGCAGATCAGGCATCAAGCCTGATATTTCGCTCACTTTCTTGCACAGATGTTGCGTTACAGGTGGCATATTACGGTAGTTTCTAATTAAAGAACTTGGGAGGCAATTCCCGTGAATACTCTGGTGGTCCACACACATTCTGAGTGAGAGTTCCTGCCCCGAGGCGAGTCAGTCCGTGGGTGCACTACGCAAAAACCACATGCTCAGAAGTGATGAATTATCAAACCGGCAGGTGGTTGGATCCTCACCGTGGAGAAGATTCATTTCTTCTTTATTTTACATTCAAGTCATGGGTGGTGATCAGTTAATTAGCGACTATCAGCGCGCCTGCACCAGTGATGGACGTTTTGTAGCCTGCAGAAACAGACGTCTTAATGGAAGTTGCTTCGCTGCACATTGAAAGATTTCCAAAGCCACTTGTGTATGATACATTATGAAGGAGAAGCTTCAAGGCGTAACCCCAAAGTTCTTGTTTAAGAAACATGTTGGTATCATTGTCTCATAAACTATTCAACAGTATAGTGAGGGAGAAAATACCATATTCACTTACGGAAACATGATTTTGGCTCCTGAGGTAGTTCGGTAAATATTTAATGACAGAGCAGAGCGGTGGGTGTGACTTAGTGCCTGCCAGCAGATGTGTGAGCTTTGCTTTAAAACAAACATGACAAACGCCCGTTTATCATCAGTTACTTTTGGCATGACTTTACTGCACTGCTGTCAGTGATGTGCTTTTTATTTCTTCCGTGCGTTACGTGATCGTTACTTGGTCAGAAATTTCAGCTGTTTTAAATCTTTTTTTTATTTCTTACACATCATTTATATTGCATTTCACAATAAAAGCCTTGAGTGTACCAAAACTTCTATAATCCATTATTCTGTGGATTCTTGCCAAAGGAAAGACAGAAAGGTGCGTTCAGGTGAGGGGAGTAGTGTGGGGAGAAGAGAAATGCTTCCAGTGGAGTCACACACGGTGATAAGTCATTTTTATTTTTTCTGCAAAAAGATACAATACTGTATCTTTTAAATATAGTAATATTCAAAGGTGGTCTTTAAGGATGTGAAAGATCACTGGTAGCACTTATAATGTGTTTGCGTGTGGTATTTCTCATCTCTTTATCTTTTTGAAACATCACAATTCTTTCAAACTTGACATGAAAAGAAACAGAACAGAGGAAGAGGCAAACATTTCTGGCAATGCCTCTAACACGACATGACTTCTGAAGGGCAGTTTCTCTAATGACAAACTGTCTGTGCACACCTGTGGACCAGTAACCCTGAATGCATTCACAAGTCAGGATTTCACTGAATGCTGTGTTTCAGTGAAAATCTGAGAATGTGACAAGAAAGGTTTTAATGATGCTTACATGTCTACCTCCACCTTTCACTCCACTGCATACATCCAAGTGCTGGAGACTGAAACTAAAACATAATTTTCTACTATTTCAATCTTCTACTTAGATTACGGCCAGATATGGCTCCAGAAATGAAGGTTAAATGCTTAGCCAGCCTTTGTACTCTCGTCCTCCAAGGCCTGGCATATTGTTTAGAAGTTCGAAGAGAATCATATAAAGTTTTACTGATTTTCACATTTAGTGTGACCTTGATCCAATTTTCACAAAAATGATATCAGGTCAAGCTGTTATTGGCATCTACCGTAACACAAAATTTGAACAACATATCTTGAGAACTGTGAATGCCAGACAGCTAACACGCAGACCTTTTTCTTCAGAGGGGGAAACAAAACCACCTCCAAACATCTTGAACTAAAATTATATCCGAATTTCTCGATAGTCACGCTCTGATAAAGATGCAGTTTAATGCAGGCTTTGGAAATGGCAAATACGGTATTTAAAAGCAAACTTTATTCAAGTATTTTACATTTTTAACCAACATTTTATTTCAGTTTTATTTCCTAGAATCATAAAATAAAGTAAGTCTTAGGAAAAAAAATTACAGCCAATTTTCTATTTACATTTTCACAATGCATCAGTTTACAGTTTCAGCTAACATTCTGGTGAAGTACAGAACCGCAGGCTGTGCAGTCAGATTCTTGATGGCGTATGCATGTCCTGTAAGAAGAGAACAGTAACTGTAAGAAACAAAAAAAGCATCAAAAATATGTGCATTTATCACTAAACCATGTTAAAGATCTATTATGTATTTGCAAATGTTTTTATGATCAGATCTTACAGTAAATGTAAATATTCTTACCAGACTCCACCACAAAAGATTTTCCAGGACTGAAGCATGACTCACAGCCATCGATGGTCACACCCACTGAGCTGGTTAGTAAGTTAAAAACCTTTAAAAAGACAGAAATAAATAATGGAAATACTTTAGGACTGTTGTATAAGAGGCCTAGTTACTGCATAATTATATGCAAGAAACAGAATAAAGTAGTACTCACTGTTGTAGCACTGTGGTCCACCCAGAGAGGCTTCTTCATGAGGGATCCCAGCAGCAGCTTTCCACTACAGAAGGAGTTGGTGCTCACGTCCTCCTGGAGGCCCATAGCTCTGTCTTGATAGAAATACCAGTCAAACTGGTCTGGAGTGACACCAGGATCGCCTACAGTAATACAAAGAAGACATAAGGATCATTAGATGACTAAAGTTTATTTATTGAAAATGTCTTGTCTACATTAAAAAGAAAGCAAACTAAATTAGACACATAAATGCTTTGAGTTTTTTGATGCAGGCATTTTAAGTATTTTATTTTGATCCTAACTGACAATAAAGAGAAAATTAATAGAAGACGTGATGATCGATCTGTCCAGTTAGGAAGGATAAACTACTGTGAATCCATTTCAGCTGTTTTGGTGCAAGTGAAAGTGACAACAGGTGCACTGGAGAGGCCACAACATGGTTTTAACAGGTGTTTGCCATGGACCACTGCTTTCTCCTTATTCCTGCTGACTGATTCTTCTCAGTTTGGCTTTTTGCTTGTGTTTTTGTTCCTGCTGGTAACATGAGATGATGCCTCTAGCCCAGGGGTGGGCAATCTCAGGCTATGTCCACAAGTACCCGGGTATTTTTGAAAACGCAGATTTTTCTATGCATTTGCACCTTTCGTCCACACGTAAACGGCGTTTTCGGTCACTGAAAACGGAGATTTCTAAAAACTCCGGCCAGGGTGGATATTTTCTAAAACCCCATTTTTGCATTTACGTGTGGACGAGAAAAACTGAGAAAACGCAGAAAACGCAGCGTCAAAGATGTGCGCCTTTTTTGACGTCACACTGTGCGCCACGTTATTGTTTCGGTGAAATGAATTTCTACAATACTATTACTGTTAATTGTACTCTCTGCAGTGTTTAAATGCTTACATATACACACACAGTTACTGTCCCTCCACACATACCACTCTGTTCTACTTCTATGCCCCAGCTTTGTTTACTTTTTCCCACTGAGGCTTCTAGATTTCTGATTGGCCAACATTTCTACACGGTTAGGACTATAGCGCCACCTGCTGCTTTGGCATGTTCCTAGCAGCGTTTTCCTTCATTTCTGCCTTTACGTGTGGACGGGATTATTTTTTAAAACGAAAACGGAAAATCTCCGTTTTCAAAAATACCCGTGTACGTGTGGACATAGCCTCAGTCCACGAGGGCCGGTGTCCCTGCAGGTTTTAGATGTGTTCTCGAACCAACACAGCTGATTTAAATGGCTAAATTAGGTCCTCAACATCCTGAAGTTCTCCAGAGGCCTGGTAACGAACTAATCATGTGATTCAGGTGTGTTGACCCAAGGTGAGATCTAAAACCTGCAGGGACACCGGCCCTCGTGGACTGAGATTGCCCACCCCTGCTCTAGCCCATTCTGTTTGCACAAGTAGTCCAGGTCCTCCAGGATGGCACATTCATATGTGTCGTTACAAGAAGGCTTGTCGTGTCTCCCAGCAGAGTCTAAAGAGCGTGGACAAGATAACAGATGGGCCATTACATGACAAGAGCCGAACAGGGCCATAGAAGGTCATCAGCCCTGCAGCAGAACGGATATTGACTCCTTTGTGCAGGGAGACGGATGGCTGCAAATGTCCCCACAAAATGACCAAACTGTCAGAAAAAGACTCCACGAGCATAGCATGAGGGTCCTTTAGTGGGACCTTTGCTCATAGCTCTGCACCGTGCAGCTCAACTGGAATTTGCCAGTGATATATCTCCCCCGACCATCGCTGACCCACGGTCAAACCAGTCATGCAGGGTGATTTTGAAGGCAGCATAACATTTGCTACAAACGGTTGTCTCGAGACTCTTTCACATCTGTCATATGTACTCAGTGTGGCCCTGTGCTCATGTGCTCATCTGTGAAAAGAGAGGCCAGTGGCGGTTCTGCCTGTTCTGGCGTCCTCTGGCGAATGCCAATTGAGCTGCACAGTGTTGAGCTCTGAGCAGGAGTCCCACTAAAGGAAATTAGGCCCTAATGGCATGCTCATGCAGTCTGCTGCTGACAGCTTGGTCAGAAACATGCACATGCCCATTTTGTAGACCTCTGGCAGCGCTCCTCATGTTCTTCCTAAAACAAAGGAGCAGATGCTGCTCCTTCTCTGTTGATCCCCTTCTACATGCTTGTTCAGGAGTCCTCGGTTAATGACCCCTGTCACGGCATCTTCTCCACAGTCTTGAGACTGTGCTGGGAAACATAGCAAACAGTCTTGTGATTCGCTGTCCTGGAGGAGTTGGACTACCTGTGCAACCTGAATGGACTGCAGACACTGGTCATAAATGTGGTTTGTGCAGTTTGTAAAGCAGATTGGCTACAAACAGTTTATTTAACAGTGTAAAAGACAACAGACATTTAAACACCTGTATCTGTGAAGTCAGTGCAAAAACAACACATGGAAATGATTTTTTCTTATTTTTTCTCTTTTCTTTCTTAGAATTTTCTTACCTTCTGGTGTAGCCAACCAGAGGCTCCTAAACCACTCAGCCAGGTTGGCCATATCCTTCCGCTGTAAGATCAGCGGCTTGAGGGGAGGGGCACAAAGATCTGAAGCAGAGAGCAGAACTGGGTTCCTGGGTGACGGCAAAACTGGAACATAATAAAAATAAAACGCAGATATTTATAATGAAAAAATAAGTTTTTTTTAAACCATTCGGGCATGCACCCAAACAGTGATCACACTTTCAGATATTTATCATTTATATTCAAGCCAACTGAGGTTAACAAGGGCTACCATTTTAGGGCTGTAAATACTACAGTATGAATGCTCGTATTGCCAGCCTGACAGACGAAAATGTCAAATGTGACGGATTCATTTCATTAATTCAAGACTGAACTCACAGTGACACACACTGATTCATCCACAACAAACACTAGATTAGGCTTCAGCCGGTTATACTACTATGTAACAACAAAGGAAAAGCTTCAATACTTTTAAATTCCTCCTCTAATGATTCTGAATCCTTTCAAAACCATTTCTGAGTCTCTTTATCTGTTTGGTAGTTTGTGGGACTGACAGTTTTTTTCCTAGTTGGTCTGACATTGAAAATCATTGTGAAAACAATTCTGCTCTCAGTTATTTACTTATTTATCCACGTTTTAAAACGTGCCAGTGCCCCAAGTTCCCGCTTCAATTACTGATACTATAATATTTGTAGAACAGGACCGTCCACGAACACTGCACTTTATAGTGGTTTGTGTGACTGTCTGCAGATGCCTGCAGCATCAGAAACACTGAGAGGCTAGGAGAGATTATGAATGAAATATCAGATGATCACAGAGCTTAATGGTTCTGGGCATGTCACCAGCTTGAAATCTGACCCAAAATGGAAAGAATTTCAGGGCCTTGAGACTTATAAAAAACAATAAACTGCCTTTTTTTTTTAATTAGCGAAATACTTAAAGGGGTTTTGATTTCAAAACAAGCCAATAAGATTAAATCCTTGTTGATTAGATTTCTTTCTCATGTAAAGTAAAAGCATTTTAATGACTTCAGCTCATCCCGTCTCATTTTTACTGCGAGTGAAGCAGCCAGTGTTTTAGTCTTTACACTTTATTAAATGTTATAGTGGAGCTTTCTTTTCAGAGAATTGTGTAAAATGTTCTTTGAAAGATGAAACTGTTGGAAAATGTTTTAATGTAATTTAAAACCCACTTATGCTGTCAGTGTCTTCATAGTCTTCCAGCTCAATCATGGAGGACGGTCCACTCCTGTGGACTTGTGACCTGCCGATAAAAGATGAACGACAGTCAGAAATATACTGAAAATATAACAAAGACAGAGGTTAAGAGTAATTCAGGCTTTTCCTTGCATGTCATGTAGCTGATACCTGCTGTCTCGTGTGGTCTCCTGGTTGTCTGGGCTGTTGTCAGCTGCATGAGTGTTACTGCCTGCTACACAGATTTCCTCAAACGGACGTGATCTGACATTACATTTGTTAGTCTGACGTCTGTCCACAGTCGAAGACTCTAAGACTGAAGCAAAAATGTCTTTAAACGTTGCCAGAGAGCGTTTGACAGTCTTAGGAGTGATCAGTGACTTTGCTGTCAAAGGAGGCACTGGAGCTCCTCCTAGAGGTTTTAATGAGACTGCCGTGTTGCCATTTTTGGGAACACCGAGTCTGGGAGATTTGCTCTGTTTAGACTGTTTCTTCCTTTCTTTTTTAGGTTCAGGCCTCTTGGGATGAAGCTGCTGAGGCTTTGAGGACATGTTCTCCAAATCTTCAGCTACGTTGTTGACAAGCCACCATTCGCCCGGGGCTCTCCTTCTCCGTTTGGCTGAATCTGCTTCTATGAGCCGCTCCTTAGGTCGACTTTGCGACACGGGTGCTTTTGGTGTGGCTGACAGTTTTCCAGTAGAATCGTGCCGATATACTTTCTGAAATAACTTATTTCCTGTAACAAAAAGCACATTTCCTCAAATAAAGTTTTGAGATCGTCTTTTGTGTTTATATTCTTTGCTACTTAATATTTCACACCAACTAGGAAGCAAACAAGGAGCAGTCTGAGAGCGCAAACATTTAAGAGAATACTTTAGTTTTACTTTTAAGTTAACAGTTTTATATATCGCACTTTTATTTTGTTTGTGCTTTATGAGTACAATAAAAGCAAGTGCAAAGTACAGCCTTTTTTCATTTGCCCTGGTGAACCTCATTTTAATATACCGGACAAATTTTGAGTGCAGTTATTTTTTATTTATGTGTAGCATTCATTTCACTGTTTAGTAAGTTACATGTGTGTTAAGTTTTAAGCAATAAAAAGAAAAGTTTCTGATCCCAAGTTTATCGTGTCTTATTTTGCCAATTCTAGACAAATAAATCATTGAGTTGACCTTGAAGACCTTGGTGGATCTAAGCCAAATTTTAATGACTTGTTAACACTATCACAGTATTAACTCATAGCCAACAAGATTTACCTATTTTACTTTGGAAGGCTAAACTACCTGTCAAGACATCTGTTAAAAGTCGATCCAACACAAAAGGCCAAATTCTCTTTATCTACACATGCATCAGTACTAAGAGTCCAATAGCACAATATATAAAACATCAGTCACAGAAACTCCTCTGTAGTACTGGCACTTTTACCTTGACCTTACCTGAGTTAAGGCTGTGGTCCCTCTGAGTAAAGACCAAAGGGCTAGACTCCTGGTCCAATTCTTGATCCGGGACCTCCTGCTGCTCCGGCTCGTCGGCATGCTCCGGCTCAGCCGTTACTAAATCTTCATCAATTGCTTTCATCTTGTCTAACTCTTCTCCTTGTTTATTTCCTTTTTCGCTCTGTTTTGTTTTCCTTTTTTTAAACTCACTCGTCTCCTGACTGGGCAACACTTTAAGCTGTTTCTGATTTCTTTTCTTTGAGGCTTTGTCTTTCTTTGCTTTTGCAGGTGAAGGAACTGCTGCGCTGGAGTCTTTAGGTTTCTGTTTGGACTTCATTTGCGTGGCCTGCTGGCTGTTGTCCGCTTCCTCTGTGCTCTGAGGGCAACTCAACCACCACTCTCCTGTCGATTTCCTTTTCCCGAGAACCTGACAGTCTTCAGATGAAGTCCCTTTAGAAACAACTGGCTGGTTGTTTTGTTTCACCTGTCTGTCTGTTTCACAATTCATAGCTTCTTTGTCTAAAGGGATCAAAGGAAAAACATATATTAAGTAATTTTAAGTGAATGAAGGAAAAGATTATGTTGCAATTCCAAAATTTAACATATTTTGATGATAAAGACCAAAACTTTAATCAAACTTCAAATGTTAAGATCACATAAGATGACAATAGCTAGCACAAATATTCAACAACAAATTATAGAGGAGTTTTTAGAAAGTACAAAGGACTCACCAACAGTAGAAACTATGTCTTCAGTATCTCTGTGCTTGTCACTGGTCTGCTCATCAACATCCTTAACAGCAGGTTCTCCCTGCAGCTCTTTCCTGCTCGCCTTTAACGAGTCAGCCCTCTGTGTCTTGGTATTTTCTTTACCATCTTTTGAAGACTTTTGTTTCTTTGTTTCAGCAGACTTACTTGCTTTCCTTTCTGTTTTCTTAGAGGGTTTCACTTTTTCTGTTTTGCGACTCGTTGTGTCTTCAGGCTGATCTTCTGCTTCATCACTCTCCTTTGACAAAGTTTTCTTGAGCTGCTTCTTCTTTTTTTCTGGCTCTTCTTGAACCAATAAGTCACCCGCAGGAGCATCTTGAGGAGCAGGAAGCTTATCGTCCTCATTTCTAGGCCCAGTCTCCTCACTGTTCTTCTCTTTCTTAGTTTTCTTCTTAATTTTCTGATCAACAGGCTGATCTTCCAATTTACTTTTTGACTTTTCTGTTTCCTGCTGTGGCTCTGGCATCTCCAGTGATCTATCCTTTGTCCTCTTATCTGAGCTGTCTTTGTCTGTGCTGGGAATTCTGCTGTGACTTTGTTTCTTACTGGTAGCACTTTTACTTGGGATGGAAAACCACAGAGGTGTATCATCTTCTAGGATCATAAAATCATCCTCTGGTTCAGGGGGAGGAGTGGGTACTTTAACTTGTTTCTTCCCGGAACTTAAAAAAAAAAAGATAAATACATATAATTAAATTTTTTTAGGAAAGAATGTGACTGAGGCCACGTGGTATTATGTGATCAGTGTTGGGGAGTAATGGAATACATTTAACAGTGTTACATATTTAAAATACAAAATATGAGTAACTGTATTCCGTTACAGTTACCATTTAAAAAGGTGGTACTCAGAATACAGTTACTTTGTTGACATAAATGGATTACATGGCGGTCTTTTCCTGTTTCATATGTTAGGCTATGCCCTCTATTTTTGGTAATTCCACACCAGTGGAAACCCAAACAAAACACGCATTAAGAGGCTCTAATGCCTGTGTCTCTATCTCGCGGCCCATGTCACCTCTACTTGCGGCCCGCATAATGACGTGAAGAAATATTTTTTCAAATTATTTTTCAAAAAATTATTTAATATGAAGGAAATAGGCAGAGTGTTACAGGCATAGCCCTAAAGAATGTAGCTTCATGGGCAGTGTAGTCTATACTGCAGGGAGAATGGACTGCCATACCCGTTATGTGTCTGTGAGCGTGATGGAGGTAGAAAAAGGAGAGTGGAAAAGCACGAGCTGTTACGGAGCAGAAACGGGAGCTGGAAGCATGTAAATATAATAATAACCACTGCAGTCAAAAAGAGTGCCTGACAAGCCCAGTTGTAAGTAAGCTATTAAGACTCGACTGTGTTTTCGTGTTTTCCTCCGAAACAATAAGTTCCGTTGGAGCAGCCTTTCAATGCCCCTCTCTGTCTCTCGCTAGCAATGTTGACCCAGACAACAAAGTAAAGCTAGTTTTCAGCTACGAGCCCGACACGGAACCCGACATACTAGCCAGAGGTCCCTTTACTATGGTTCGGAGCCGCGGACCTTTTTTGTATACGCGTGAAACAGTTTTAATACGAGATCACTGCAAAAAGTGCAGCCTTACCTAATGTCCACCCTACTGTTACTCATTTATATTAAGATTTAAAAATCTAGTTGGTATTAGTATGGTGAATAACCTTCAGTAAAAGTAATAAATCACACAGCAATAGTACATTCATGTAGTTGTAAAAAGCATGATAATATATTAAGTATTCCAAAGTATTCAGAATACGTTACTGTCATTGAGAGACATAACGGAAAACGTTACAAAATACATTTTGGGGCACGTATTCTGTAATCTGTAGTGGAATACATTTTAAAAGCAACGTTCCCAGCACTGTATGTCATGCAGACATGTTTACGTAGACGAGTTATAAAGGTGTCCTCTGATCTCAACTCACCTGAAAGGTTTTGACTGTGGTGCATGTTTCAGTTTCTGCAGAAAAGCTGTTATATCTTTTCCCGCTCGTGTGGATGCCACATGAGCTGCAACTTCAGGCTCCCGGCTCACTGTTTGAACAGCTGGCTGTGTGCTTTCTTGACTCCTGTAAACAAAGAAGACATAAAATGTAACTGAAATAACCAAATAGTTTTCAAGAGCGACCAGAAACACTTCCCTAACTTTGTGAATCGGTGTTGCTGCCTCCACTGATCAAAATGAAGCGTATCACCAATACAGTATGTTTGATGTGCTATATAATCTCTTAGCATTTGAATATTGTTCATCTTTGATTACTGTTGTGCAGTATTGCTGTGTATGTTCGTTTGATTGGGGAATTGTTTTTAAGTAGAAAAGGGCAAATGGCAGATGGCAAAAAACTAAAATATCTTGTACAATTAATGGTCTCATATGGTCACATTTACAGCATCAATGTCTCTTCCTCCTGAAAAAATACACGAGGTATTTAAATGAAAAGCAACCTTACCCTTGTAATTCAATCTCCTTCTTGTGGCCAGATATCTTTGTTAAAACAATATTACTTGGGGGAGACTTCAATCCAGACTCGCCGTTCCTAGAGAACAGGATTAGTGAAAGATTTGTGGAAAATAAAAAAATAAAAACATGAAAAATTGTAGAGGCAACATTTCCTGCTAGGAACTAAGTATAAATTTCCGTACTCCTCTGTGACTTGTCCATTACACTGGGGATTCTGGGTGGGTAGAGAGGCTTTCTTCACCTCTTCTATTCCTTCATCTTCACACATAAAAAGAATTGGGGACACAACTTGTGCTTTTTCATCGTCCTGCTCTTCTTCTTCAGCAGCCAAACTTTGTTCTGCTGGACTGGAAGTCTTTACTGGGTGATGTCCTTTAAAGAGGATGTCCAAATCTGCAACAAGAAAAAGCCCACTCCTAAACAATTCATTTATCTCCCACCTGTGGGACTAATAAAGGTCATCTTACCTTATCTTATCTTAATAAAAAACAAACAAACAAACAAACAAACAACAACTAAACAAACACACACACACACACACACAAGGCATATATTTTCATTATGAACACAAATTTGAGTGTCTTACCGATATCCAGTTCAGGACTTGCAGGATGCAGGACATCTCCATCATCTCCCTGAAGAAATTCAAAACGTGAATTAAAATAATGAACACAAATTACGAAAAATATTGCCTCGTTCAAAAAAGGCTCACGGCTGAGCCAGTAAACAAGAATTCGTTAGAAAGTGTGTTTGTTTTAATAGCTGGACTGCAACAGATGTTTCTAACACTGGAGCTTAGGACATGCATGCAATATAAGCAGAAGTCACCGTATCGACTGACTGTACCATTACTAATTGGTGTCCTGGAGGTTTTTTTATCAGCTGTCTCTCTGGGGGGACCGAGTCCTCACTCTTATTCTGGTGTATTTCTGAATCAGAAGTCTGGAGCAGAAGAGAGGGGGGCTGCAGATTTGCATGTGAGGCTGAATCTGGAAAAAAAACAAAAAAAAACAAACAACAGTCAAGAAGAGGTTAATAAAATGGAAATACCTAATTTATAACAAAGTATTACACCAATCGGATGAATCTCACTCACCCAAGTCATCAAAGATCTTATCAATATCTTGCAGTGTCAGCGTACCTTCCCAGTGCTTAGCTGGGCTGAAAAACAAAGGTAAGAATTAAAGGGTAATTCCAAACTTTTGTAATTCCGGTTCTGTGATATCAAATACAAATAAATCTGCAATAGCATGAATAAATCCAGAAAATGAATTTATGAAGCTCATAGATATTAAAAAACAAAACAAAAACACACACACACAAAAACATTTAACTAAAATAAAACAGCTAAATTTTAGAAACGTGTTTAAACTTACCTTTCATTGTCAGTAATGTAACAGAGCTTCCTCTTGGGTCTCTTCTGTGAAGAGAAACCAGCTTAGAAACCACTCCAGGATCAAATGAATAACTATGTTCACTTAGCAAACACAGCCCCTGTTCTAATAGATACAAAGGGTCTGAAGAGACAACAGATGTAAGGCTAAATGATCAACTCTCTAAAACTTTACAAGAATCATAACATTCATGGATGTAGTCAAGTTCACTTCAGTTTTGTTTATATATACTGTAACTTCCCAATTACAATAACAACAATTATCTCACAAGAGTTTCTGTCCAGATGGTAAAAATAAATCCTACAATATTAAAGAGAACTTAAACAAACAGAGCAAATACTTGGTATCTGGCAATCCCACATTTGTTTGACCCTGGTTTAAATGAGAAAGGATGGATCTTTTCAGTTAACCCATTTTTGAGGTTCTGCACATTTCCAAACCATCTCAGCCTTGCCTCTCTAACTCAGTTTCCAAAACACTTAACCTGAGCTGTCCCTCACATGTACTCATTTCTAATCCTGTGCATTTTGGTCTCTCCAGTGAAAATTTTAGCATCTAGGCCTGCCTCTTGGTTTTTGTTTTGTTTTGTTTTTAGTGCCACCATCTCCAAGCCTTAAGTCATAGCAGGCATTACTACCATCAACATTTTTTCACTCTTGTTGCTATCTTTCTGTCACAAATCACCCCTAACATTTGTCTCCATCCACCCCACCTTGCATGCACACTCTTCTTCGCCCTCCTGTGCACTGTTAATATGATATATAACACGATTTAAATGGGATGGGGGGTATTTTATTTACATCTGAGGTAAAAGTATTGTTACTGGAGGTGGAAAAAGTTGGATCAGAGCATCCCTGCTTTTCAGAGAAGGAAAGGGTCAGACTCACATGATCAGTCACCTGATCCAGTCCCACCAAATAAAGAAAGCTTTTACCTTTGTTTTCCCATGGAGCTTTAGTATTATGGAAATACAATATTCCAGCCCACAAGTGAGCAGCGCGGATTATTTTTTCAGTATCGCGCTGCAACAGATGCTACAGAGATTAAACAATGCAGTCCTAATATTAAGTTTAAAGGACGAGTTAAATGACAAGTCATGTTCAAATAGATACAAAAGACGATCGGCGTGTGTAAATAAAGACGGCAGTCTGCAGCCAGACTCGGAAGTTTAAAAACTTGTCACCGGGAAAATGTCTGAATCCCAACCCTTGGGCTAGGGTCATGTTTGTAATAAGTTTGTGCAAAAGCACGAATAGAACTTACTAGGACTGGGTACTCCATCTCCATTTGTGTTAGCTGGCTGTCGTTCTTTCCACAGTATGGTTAGCCGACTGTTTCCGACCGCGAGACCCGAGTTAACAGGTAATAATCATTTCGTGTTCGTTTACTCTCTAGTTTGTTAGCCCTCGCGTGAACACCTTAAAAAATCATGTAAAAAATAACTATTTAGCCATACAAAGACCAATTATAACGTTTTCTTCTAGCCGATATCCTTCGTCAGCACAACAACGGCGCTGTTTACAGTTTGTACTTCTCCCGCTCACTCTAGAAAACTCAGGAAACATTGTGCCCCGAGTACTGACTCAAAGGCGGGAGTGTCGCGAAATTGGCACGCTGTAATTCACAGTCCATGTCTTCTATAACATCGCTGTGAGTGTGTTGATCAAGTAATGACTTGAACATAACTGTCTAATTGGTAGGGCCTACTGATTTTTAACAAAGTTTTGGCTGGCAGCGGACTTGCAGCCTGAAGAACAACGCACAGGGAATCAGTGTTCACTGTTTCTTCTTCTACATATTAGTTTCCGGCAGATTAAAGTTGGCGCTTTGCTTACTGCCCTCTACAGTTTAAAGTCGGAACCAGCATCCTGCACCATATACTGGATAACAAAATCAAAATCAGAATACAGTACTTTCCTAAGGAAATTATGTGGTTACAGTTGCTCCAAGAAAATAACAGTAAAAGACTGAACTAAATACTATTACAATATTACAATATATTACTAAGTTTACAAAATATAGGAAATAGCTCTAATAAATAGCTTTCCAATTTCATATGGTAAGTATGACTGTGCAATGACAATAAAGAGCTATCTTATCTTAATATATACAAATACTTATATTTACTTAATTATAAATAGCATATTACAGAGGTGAAATATACATATTGACATATTACTCTAAAATGTAAAACTTTGTTATTTGTTAGGTTGGTCATTGTAGGTCATTGTAGAGATTGTGCAAAAGGGTGTAGCTGTTTCACTATTTCACAACAGAACCATGAACATGACTTAACTGACTTAATTTCTAGGCTTGATCAGCCGCAGTCAAACAGCCAAAAGCTGTGCATTAATGGCAAAAAAAAAAATGGCTGTTAGCTGCTGTTTATAATAGCTGTTTCCTCAATGTATTTATCTGGTGAAATACGTTGTATCATTTTGTGATTTGTTAATTAACAAGCTACACAGCTTTGAATGAGGCCTTTAACCCTTTCAAGCATAGTGGTTACTACAGTGGACAGCTATTCAAAGGCTGCTTTCTCGTATTTGTGTCAGTGTTGATGGTGTACTTGCACATAAACTACTACGTTGGGCACTCATGTGTCACTCCATACCCTGCCACCCACTTTTCAGGCAGTGTAAGTGCACAAACCATTTCTTATTTAATTAAAATTGAAATTTCTCTAACTCCTTAGAAGTTAAAAAAAAATCATTTTTTCATGCCTAAAGATGAATAAAAATACTGAGGTTGTCATAATTCATGCATGAAAGAGTTAAATGGGTTAAATTGTTACAATTACCAGCTGTTGCCGTTTACTCCTACAAACTTCTTTTCTTTTGGTAAACTGGGTAAATATCTTTGTTTTCATGTATACAGATAAATGTTAAGTAACGGCAAAAATTTGGACGCTATCTTGAGAAAATGGAAATGATTGTCATGTTCAAATGTGTAACATTTCACTGAAAACAAGTGCACACTGATAAATGAAACTTAAAGTTTATTTGTACTTTTGAAATATGACGTATAACTGATTAAAACATATCAAAATGTTTCTCCTTTATATATATAATGTGTTGCATATAAGCTCTATGGTGTATGTCATTTGCTATGAAACCACAGCCTGCACAGAACTCATCCCTAAAGCAGTAACATAACACACCCATATATGATCTGCATGGGATATAAAGAAGTTAAAAATAATTAAGTGCTGTAAAGTATGCACTGTATACACTGTAAACCCGAATAAGTTACCAGAACTCAAAAAAATTGAGGCAATCGATTGCCTCAATTTTTTAAAGTTGATCAACTCAAAAGTCAAATTTTTCCAGAACACAAAAGTTTGGATTACATGGTACTTGTATCTTTTGAGAATTATCAACTCAAATATTTGCAGTTAATATGACTGAAAGTTTCAAGTTTACAAATTCAAAGGAATAAGTTCACAGAACTTATAAAAAATAAGTACACAACCACAACATTTTTTATGTTAACAACACTCAAATGTTTATTAGTTTGTGTTGTCATTATTTTAAGTACACGTTAGTCAAATATGTTGATTACTTGATACTTAAAAACATGTGACACAAAACTTAAAATTTTTGAGGCAATTGATTGCCTCAATTACACTGAGTATCGGTAACTTAATATGCAAAAGTCATAAACATCTGCCATTGAACAGTATCTTGCCTGCTCCCTTTTAGCACATTATGTTGAAATTAAATACATTTTTAAAAAAAATATTAAATAAATTAAAAATAATTAACAAAAACATTTATAAATTAAAATAAGTAGACCAAAAATTGTTTAGTCAGGAAAACTGTCAGTAATAAAAAATAATGCCAAATAATAATAAATAATATCAAAATGTGCTTTTGGCTCTCTGGCTAATATCTGAATAAGGCAACAGGGCAGCAATTTGAGTGAATTACAATGCTATTTGTTTTACATTAACCAGTATCAAACAGTGAAATTTAGGTCATCTTGTGCAGCCCACAATGTTTTAGAAATAGTATTACGAAAAACATTAAAACATACAAATACAAAACATTAGTGTTGCTTTGCATTATGTTAATGAGAACAAAGGCACGTTGTATAGTTTGGACCTATTGGCTGAACACCTGTAGAGTAATGCAATAACGTTTTGAGGCATTATTTAGATAAAAGGAGAGCACTTTGAACTAGCCTTTTATAATGCTTCACCCTGCATCCTTCTTTCAGATGAGTTCCTACATAACCAAGTCATTCTTGAGGGTCTGTAACCTGGGTGACAGTTTACCACTTTCTAGACCAAGTAAAATCTTTTGAGTAAATTCTAAAGTGTTGGTCAGGGCTTTGAGGTAGCTGAGGTGAAGTGCATAGATCAGTCCAAACATTACCAGGAAGGCTTCACCAAATCTGGGGAGACTGACCATGGCATCACTTTCAATGACGACAGAGATTTTCACAGGTTGGTAGTGAACTGGACTTGTCGTGTCATGGTCACTGATGACAGTGAAGAGGGCCACTTCAACACCATCAAGCTCCAACTCATCAGATTCGTCCTGAATGAATGAAAAAGAGATACTAATCACAATCTAACCCAAGAAATACAACAAACGACATATAATTTCTCATTTTACCAACTCCCGTTGAGATCCAATACCTCTTTTACAAGGGAGACCTGGGTCTCACAGTAAGAGGTGAAAAACAGAAGATCCATGTTCTGCACACATAAATCAGCTAATTCACCAGAGAATCAAGTGGTGTGAGATAGACTGAAACTAAGCTAAAGGAAATACACAGGAAAATGTTTTACTAAACATCTTATCACTTTCAACAAAACACCAATTCAGTTCATTCGTAGTGAGGAGACAGAAAAGACCATACATGGAAACCGTATGGGTAGACTAAACAAAGGTAAGTCCAAACAGTGCATCCAAATACATGTTTGTACTTTGATGCACTGTTTATATACACAGTAGTATCTGTTAGATACTTAAGGACACTCACAGTGCAGGTTCTGAAAAATCCAGAGACATCCTCACGCAGATAGACAGGAAGGGCGTGGAGAACAGTAGTGTGCTTGGTGTGGATATCATGGATTTCCTATTGCCAGATAAAAACAGAATTGTATATACTGGTGAGTTTACTCAACAACAACAACAACAACAGTCAAATCAGAACATATGTCCACAAAGTCAGACAAATAGCAAACACAAAGTGGACTAATAGCAAAATTCAAAACGCTCATTTAAATCATTAAACCTGTCCAATGTTCCACTGGTTCAACCTATGAAATGTGTAACAATCTATTATTACCTGTTCATCGTGAATTCTTAGAATTTCAGCCAGGGCATCTGCTGTCTTCCCAGTTTTTGATGCATTCTGTCTGAATAAGGTCATCAGTCGAGGAAGATGGCGGTCAAGTCCAGCGTAGAATGTATTGGGCAGGTTCTGATTTGTAACCCGCTGAAACTCTGCATACAACTACAGCAGAAGGACAATACAGTTCAATTTGAAGAATCTCGCACACCTTTATAAAGCAGCAAAAAGCTGCCACATGAGTAAGAATTACAATTTTCATTTTAAAGAGAGCTGATCCATATTACCTCAGACTCCATTTTTAGAGCAGGCCAGAGGTCCAAGAGCTCCTTCAGTGGCGGGCAGGACATCACTATGGTTTGTCTGCGCAGGGGAAATGTGGTCTCCATCAACTTTCTAATGAGGGGCAGGTTCTTCTCAGCCTTCTTGACTTCTTCAACAATTGCTTGCCTCAACTGGTCAAGGCTTGAAGGATCCTTTCCTTGGGGAAAGTTTTGTTTTTTAGGGGTTTTTAAGACAACTCGAGAGAGAGCGAGAGCGGTGATTGGTAGAAGAATTCACAAACAAAATGAATTACCTGGTATCTTTATCACATCCCCAGTTCTCTTCCTTGACTCGGTCTTAATTCTTGAAGCTGGAACAGAGAGATCCAAAGGCATAAACTGATGAACAATTAAAAAGCATCCAAACGGTGACAAATTATAAATACTTATTGTAATTATACATTTATAATTTTTCCCTGTTAATGATCTTTTCATTTAATCCCCAAAGTGTGAATGCATCTCTAGTCAAGATACTAAAGCCATCGAGCAAATATTACAATACTGAAGACAAGCAGCAGCACTTGAACTTTAACGGCATGGTTAAATTAACAACAACGCCATTTCTACAAACTAAAGCCTTACTGATGAGAGGTTCCCCCAAACATATGTTATTTGAAATTATTTAATGTGCATACACAGTTAATGTCAAAAATGTCAGGCTCCTCATCACTGCTTCTCTCTCCGAACGATTCTGGTTGTTTTGATTGACAGGTTTGTTTTTTAGGACCTTAGTGATCCAAGAGTGCCAATTGGTTGGCAGAAGTTGATTGACAAGTGATTCCACTAATTAGGCAAAGTGAGAGGAGACGATGCGTGTGCAGTGCTCTTTCATTGGCCCTCTAACTCTGGCTTGTGAACAATGTGGCTCGTCAGAGCAGGTGTATTAGAAGGATGAGTTTCATTCTACTGCGTAAAGTGACTGATATATATGTAAAAAAACACCTATCGAGACCGTCGCTCAAACGCCTAATACACCTGCACCACTTATTCGCACATATAGTTTAAAATATAGTGGCTTGAAAGCACTCTCACTGCAGACAGGTATCTCCGCTGTGTAACTGCAGGGACAACCGGCTTGTTTGGACCCAACTATTCTGAGTCATGAGAGGGGGTTTAAAAATTTAGAGAGATTAAAACACTTTGTTTCATACTAGGCCACCGGGCGCCACCTCTAGAACAAGTAGTATCTAACTTTTTAAACAGCCTGCGACCCTCATTACAATAACTTAATGCTAGCTCTGCAAGCGCAAAGTTTCCTTCGGGGAGAACAGCAAAGCACATAAAAAACACCGACCGGACATTTCTGCTATTCTTTTCGACACGCACCCAAAATACAACTAAATATTCGTATTTTAACAATAAAGTAATATCAACCTTGAAAACTTACTGTAAGTCCAGTGATGCTAGTTGCTGCCGTTAGGTCCAACTTTCTCCAGTCGTCCGTGTTGCCTCTTTGGTGCTGTTTCCCGCCCATATACCTTTACTACTTCTGTGTTTCGTATTTTTTTCCAAATAGCGGTAAACGATCAGTGTATAATGCTCATTAGCGCCGCCTTCCGCTTCGGAGGGTGAATCAGAAATTAACTCGGAATAAAAATTGATTCCTGCAGCTACTCAACACTTACGGAAAAAATTAAAAAAAAAAAAAAAATATATATATATATATATATATAGGATACATTGATAAACAATGAATATTACAATAAATACATTTTGTCTTCCACTAATGCATTTAAGACTATTTGATTTTACTTATTTGGTGAAACACTTTGAGATTTTATTGTATTTTAGCATGTGCTACATAAATTAAGTTTATTATTAAATCCTACCTACTTGAAACAACAAAAATAACAGAACTTTACCATTCTTATATGTCCTAACTTAACTGTGTTACGTTGTGCTTAAGTTATGATTTTAAGTGATGCTTACTTAATATAGAAATCGTTCAATTCAATCAAAAATTATTAGTTTCATTTGCTCAAAAAGAAGAACATGTTACACGAACTTGACATATTTAAGTTAACAGAACTTTTTAAAGACTTTCAGTATACACTACTTAATCTATTTAATTACTTTGAACATTCGGGTTTACAGTGTGGAGTATATGCTCTAAATCAGGGGTGTCAAACATAAGGCCCGTGGGCCAGATTTCAAATGCAGCCCACTGAATGGCTTTGGAAAAGATGAAAGAGGGTGTAAAGTCTGGACTTTTAACTCTATTTTCATAAATTTTACAGCATTTCCTACTGATAAAGGCCTCTCCCATGGCCATACACTAAGGTATTTAAGTAATAGATAAACAATTACATGGCATAAAAATAACAGTTTTTTCACTTTCTGCTATAGAAGTTTGTTTTTTTACAATGGGTCCACAGTTTCTGTGAAGTAAAAACCTTTTTATGTTTTATAATTGCAGGACAGTCTGGGCAATCTGCAGCCAGAACCTTTTCGCTAATTTTACACATTTATTTTTACAATTTAAGCCCAAAAGAGTCATGCTGACAGATTTTTTTCATTTACTTTCAGGAACATTTATTTATCATGTAGAAAAACTGAGCTCTACAGCTGATATTTTCCTTCTTTTCTTTTATTAAGATATCTCAGGGATTTTGTGTGTATTTACATTTGTTTACACTGATAGAAATGTAAATGATATAGTCATATAGTAAAAGTCGGTTCTCTAATGTTACAAGCCTTATATTTTTTTAAATGTAAAAAAAAATCTGGATGCTTAAAATTAAAAAAAAAAATCTTTAGCCCACATCTTAAATCAGAAATAATATTTTATAACACCTTGATTTTGGAGTAGCAACATTTATATGGTGTTAACACTGAACAAACAGCTGTGATCATGTATGGTCTATTTCACAATAAATATGTCAATATTAAGAAAACTACATTTGGCTTTGGAGTGTAAGTTTGCACTAATACAAAACAAACATAAATATATATTCAGTCATTTGTCATACATAATAGTCTTATGAAGTTCAGTGTTTACATGTTTACACATCAGTGTTAAAATTGTTAATGCAATATTTTCAAAAAATTCCAGTGCATTTTAATACATCAATAAACATTAAAACAATACAAATCAATACGATGGGAAAAACAATGACATCATACATGAAAAACCTTCAGTAATAATAACAATCAGGTTTGTTTTTTATCATAAAGCTGCTCAGTGAAATATCTTTTTCTGCTTCTTAGCGATCTCCATCGGTTCCATGGCTTCAGGATCGACACCTTCGTAGAGTGGCTGTTTGATGTGTCTCCAGACCACCAAACTAACCCGAATCACAAACAGCACACAGGCTGCAGCCAGCAGCACAGCTGAGAGAAGAAAATTGAATCAGTACAGCTTTTGCACGTGACACGCGGTGACACAGAGCTCATTTTGTGGGTGTATTTATCTAAAAAGTTTAGTGTGGATGCAGGGATTTATGACCGAGAGCTTATGTGAAGTCTTACCAATGAAGACGCCATTGCGACTGGGTGATTCAGCATCATAGTTTTTGTCAAGGTTTCCAGACAACGCCCAGATCACAACGGGGTAGGTAATGCAGATGTACCGCACATGCTCGTCGAGGACAAGATTCTCTAAAACAAACCTATGAAACACAAAACGCGTCGCTTTAGCGTCTCAATTTTAATATGTTAGATTATAACATATATTAATATGTTAGAAGAGTTCAGCCAATTCTACTCCAGTAATATGGTTAAAGATCATACAATGTCATAGGCCATAAGTTTTAGCTTTCATTGGATCATCTCCAAATTTTAAATATACTAATCATTGGGGGAAATAAGGGTGGTCTTTATTTGAACACTTTCAAACATTATTGTTTTAAACAAACATTATTTGACAAATATCACAAAAAAATTAATATACTACATTAGCTTTCCATACTGATGCATAAAGCATCTGAGTTTTAGTGTAGCCGTTGCCCTTCAAAGGGAATTGGAGGGAACTGAGCTCTCTCAATGCTCTCGTTTGGGTTTTTTTCTGGGTTTTTTAAGAAGCACACTCACCATCCAAGCAACAAAATAGTCAAAAGAGAGTATGAGAGTGTGGCAGAATCGTCTTGGGACATGTCTGCTTCATAAGCCAGAACAATCGTCAGGTTGAGGAGGGTTGCAACAGTTGTCCAAGTCGTGTATATCATGACACCATTCTGGACCTGCAAACAGATTTTTTCATGGAGTCCAAGCAAACATTATATTAATAATGTCTGACCACAACAGGCTAACTTGATCTACATGCAAGATTAAAAGCTTAGCTTACAGTTAATAATGCACACGTACCAACACCCGGAGGAGCCACAGGTCTGCTTTGTGGTATTTGTTGAGCCAAGCTCCATAAACGTGAATCCCATGGCAGATGAAGCATATCATGGAGTAGTTAGTGCAGATGATGAGGATGAGAAACACCAGTGCAGGAATCATCAGTCTTTTTTAAGGACAGATACAGCAGAAAAACACATTTTATGAATCTGTTGAACAGCTTTCATTTACATCTTTTAGAGCCATGCATTCCTGCAGGCTTAACTCACACACGACACTCAAAGACTCTTACTCTCTGTCCCAAACCAGCAGCCAACCAATATTGACGCCCATATTGAGACACCAGCTAATAAAGAATCCATAAGGCAGTACTGCAGGAGTGCAGTAAACATATCCATATCCATTCCTAGAAGATAAAAAGTTGATCAATAAATCTGTGGGAACAGTTTTTCAGTGGGTTTTAAAAATAGACTGAAGAGACCTGGATTATATCTTATATCTGTGCTTTAAAAATAACACTGTAGTTTTAAAGAAGAAAATAAAAAGAAGTGGACACAACTTTCTGAAAAGACCCGCAACAATGTAGATGATCATGAAGATCAGCCAGATGTAGATGAGGGTCCAGATGAAAAATGTCCATCCTGAAGGCGTAAGCTGGGTGTCAAACAAAGCTGAGACATTGGCTTGGGTGGTGTGAAAAGGACCTTTGTGGAGAAAAAGGTTAGATTTTAGGGAAATTGACTGTTCGCGGTGTGTTTTCACATCCTTCACATCCAGTGTGTGAATGTGTGTGTGAATGGGTGGATGACTGGATGTGTAAAGCGCTTTGGGGTCCTTAGGGACTAGTAAAGCGCTATACAAATACAGGCCATTTACCATTTACCATACACAAATATCAAAGATACTGAACACAGCTGACAAATGGCTAACAAAGTTTCAACTTACTAACTCCAACTACAGCCAGCCCATTAAGCACCAAGCTCACTACAAAGGCAGCTAAAGACACGAGTATTGCAGCGATACGTCCTGGGTTGTGTTTTCCCATCATGGTCCTCTTATTCTAAGATGGGAAGAAAAAAACATTTTATAAAACAAAAGCAGGAACAAGAAGAAGTGGCAATCGATCACTTTCACACAATTAACACAGAAGCCACTTAATATATCTTTAGACATTTATCAGAAGCACTTTTTTACAACTTTTATCAAAGTTTGCCACCATAAAACAAAACTACAACAAGAAAATTGACTCTTCTTAAGAGAGGCCCAGATAGTAATTTTTAAAGCTTCCTGTGTGCATTATCCATACGACATACATGTTTAGTCCGGTCTAATAAAACAGCGTCCACATGATGAGATTAATAAGACTTACCTGGCTTTGCTCCTTGTTGTGTAAGCCGTGTGAAGATCAAGAGTAATTGCAGAGGACACGGGACCAACTTTTATATGGAGCAACTAGTTGTGCAAGAAGGTATATGACTCTTCAAGACATCACGTGCATCTCTTATCCTCTTTACATTTCTGAAACAATCAATCATAAAACGCTGATAAATATATCTACTCATATATTAAATAATTTTGAAAGCACTTATATACATGTATGTGTTTAATGAATTACAGTTTACAGCATGATTTTATTATGTTATCACTTCCCATTTGTCTCAGCCCTCCTTCAGAAATTACAAATTTACTTTTATACTGTATAACTCGTGAGTTTGAAGGTCCTTTATCAGTTGGCGTGGCATGATAGTAATCCCTGGTTATGTATAAGGTCATATCTGATGATGAACACACTCTTGACAACAGGGTTTGTGGAATATACAGGTAATTGCTTGCATAAGGAAATCAGTGGGTGGAGGTCTTTTTTTTTTTTAAACAAAGCTTTTTATTGATCTGAAAAAACAAAAAAAGAGCAAAGCCAAGATAAAAAGATAGATTTAATGAAATTGTACAGCTTTTTAAATCTAAGTAAAGAGCATAATCCTCATATCTGTGTAAGCAGACAACAACAGATCTTGGAGGCAGCCACAGAAATCCACCCAGCAACTAGATACAGATGCAGTCTGCCACCAGCAACTTGTTGATACAATACATTAAAAGGTTATTAAGGTGTACAACCAACAGAGGCTGGCTCTGAAGACTCAAGGCTGAAGACTGTACGTGACAAAACCAGCGGACTCAGACTGGAGCAGAAAACACACATAATTGTAAACTTTGAACACAACTGAGATTTGTTACATTTGTGCATTTGTTGACTCCGTTCACGTTTTTATTCGCTTATATGGTTTTATTCCCACAGCGCTCTAAATAGTAATGCATTTACTTACAAGTGCAGTGTGCTCTTAGTTTATGCAATAAAGATGATTTTTTTTATGAGGCTGATCAATAATCAGCTCGAGAGCTCCATTGTGTGTGTGTGTGTGTGTGTGTGTGTGTGTATTAAACATAATCATATGTGTTAAAATGACATTTTTTAAATCTTATCATCCATCCTTGTCATTATTAATGAATCTGAATTGCTTTGTCTTCTCTCTTATTGAACAGATGTGCTGTCTGTTAAATAACTCAAAAAAGACCCCATTAAAGTCAGTTTATTTTTACAGCTTATGAAAGGAAAGTAAATGAAAGCATAACTACATTTTTCATGTTTATGTGGTGAAATCAGAAATACACACTTTATTGCAGTTTATACTTTTTGACAGGTGTGAACCTTCAGCTTTATATATCACTTCATGAGGCTTGATGATATTCAGCTGAGGCTGGAGTCATTTACAATACAGCCCTGATATCATACAGAAATCATACTGCAAATCTTTTTCTCGCTCTCTCACTTAAATATCTTTTTCTGCTTCTCTAAAATCTCCATCGGAGACATTTTGTCAGGGTTTATGTCTTCGTAAAGCGGCTTTTTCATTTGCCTCCAAATGACCAAACATATCCGAGTGGCACACAGGGCACAGGCTACACCCAGCAGGGCAGCTATAGTGGAAAGAAAATATCAGAGCGTGGCATCAGTGTGCATCCACATATGAAGTTATCATTTATAGTCAGTGCTATAGTGTCATTGAGACCGGTTGATGGTTTATCCTCACCGATAAAGATGTTGTTGTGGGTAGGAGCTGCGGTGTTGTAGTTTTTGGTCAACACCCCTGTCAGCGCCCAAATCACAGTGGGGTAAATGCTGAAGATGAATCTCACATATTTTTCGAGAATGGAGTTTTCCAGGATGAACCTGTGAGAGAGATGGCACCTTTTATTTATCCATTTTTTCTAAAGAAGTCGCCCTTGTTGTTTCCTCTGTTTGTCAACTTACCACGCTATCAGCACAATGGACAAAACAGAAAGAGCAAGAGTGGCGGCGTCAGTGTGGGACATGCTTGCATCATACGTCAGCACAATGGTCAGGTTAAGCAGGGAGGCAATAGTTGTCCACGTTGCATAGATAGCAATGCCGTTCTGAATCTGCAATGAAGACGAAGCAAAAGACAGAAATGCTGAGATTATAAGCATGTACAGTGGGGCAAAAAAGTATTTAGTCAGCCACCGATTGTGCAAGTTCCCCCACTTAAAATGATGACAGAGGTCAGTAATTTGCACCAGAGGTACACTTCAACTGTGAGAGACAGAATGTGAAAAAAAAATCCATGAATTCACATGGTAGGATTTGTAAAGAATTTATTCGTAAATCAGGGTGGAAAATAAGTATTTGGTCAATAACAAAAATACAACTCAATACTTTGTAACATAACCTTTGTTGGCAATAACAGAGGTCAAACGTTTACTATAGGTCTTTACCAGGTTTGCACACACAGTAGCTGGTATTTTGGCCCATTCCTCCATGCAGATCTTCTCAAGAGCAGTGATGTTTTGGGGCTGTTGCCGAGCAACACGGACTTTCAACTCCCGCCACAGATTTTCTATGGGGTTGAGGTCTGGAGACTGGCTAGGCCACTCCAGGACTTTCAAATGCTTCTTACGGAGCCACTCCTTTGTTGCCCGGGCGGTGTGTTTTGGATCATTGTCATGTTGGAAGACCCAGCCTCGTTTCATCTTCAAAGTTCTCACTGATGGAAGGAGGTTTTGGCTCAAAATCTCACGATACTTGGCCCCATTCATTCTGTCCTTAACACGGATCAGTCGTCCTGTCCCCTTGGCAGAAAAACAGCCCCATAGCATGATGTTTCCACCCCCATGCTTCACAGTAGGTATGGTGTTCTTGGGATGCAACTCAGTATTCTTCTTCCTCCAAACACGACGAGTTGAGTTTATACCGAAAAGTTCTACTTTGGTTTCATCTGACCACATGACATTCTCCCAATCCTCTGCTGTATCATCCATGTGCTCTCTGGCAAACTTCAGACGGGCCTGGACATGCACTGGCTTCAGCAGCGGAACACGTCTGGCACTGCGGGATTTGATTCCCTGCCGTTGTAGTGTGTTACTGATGGTGACCTTTGTTACTTTGGTCCCAGCTCTCTGCAGGTCATTCACCAGGTCCCCCCGTGTGGTTCTGGGATCTTTGCTCACCGTTCTCATGATCATTTTGACCCCACGGGATGAGATCTTGCGTGGAGCCCCAGATCGAGGGAGATTATCAGTGGTCTTGTATGTCTTCCATTTTCTGATGATTGCTCCCACAGTTGATTTTTTCACACCAAGCTGCTTGCCTATTGTAGATTCACTCTTCCCAGTCTGGTGCAGGTCTACAATTCTTTTCCTGGTGTCCTTCGAAAGCTCTTTGGTCTTGGCCATGGCGGAGTTTGGAGTCTGACTGGTTGAGGCTGTGGACAGGTGTCTTTTATGACAGGTGTCAGATGATGAGGTCAAACAGGTGCCATTCATACAGGTAACGAGTGGGGGACAGAAAAGCTTCTTACAGAAGACGTTACAGGTCTGTGAGAGCCAGGGATTTTCCTTGTTTGAGGTGACCAAATACTTATTTTCCACCCTGATTTACGAATAAATTCTTTACAAATCCTACCATGTGAATTCATGGATTTTTTTTTCACATTCTGTCTCTCACAGTTGAAGTGTACCTCTGGTGCAAATTACTGACCTCTGTCATCATTTTAAGTGGGGGAACTTGCACAATCGGTGGCTGACTAAATACTTTTTTGCCCCACTGTACATGAAAAAAAAAGAAAAGAAAAGCAAACATCAGGTGCCATACTAACCAGCAGATGATGGAGCAACAGGTCTGTTCTGTGGTATTTGTTGAGCCAAGCTCCATAGTTATGCAGACCGTAGCAGCAGAAGAATATTACAGCGTAGTTAGTCAAAGCGATTAGGATGAGGAAAGCCAGCGCAGCAGGTGTGTACCTTTAGCAGGGATGAAAAACAGAATTTTACAACAATGAAAACAATTAACCTGCACGTTAGAAGCTGTGTTTACATGCTTCTTGCATGGAAATTTCCCATTTATTGCATGATTTCAGGTCAATCTTATCTGCATATTTAGGCCAAGAGGGCCTGACAATGTGATTCAACACACCTTCATTTGGTTACTCAGCTTAGGTGGACTAACCTAACTAATCAGCACTATATCCAGCCCTCATTTATACGCCCCCTTTTCTAATGCAGTAAGGAAAAACATTAATCAATACTATGGCTTTTTACTGATATCAGTTAAAACTCTCATCACACTCACTTTCTGTCCCACAGGAGCAACCATCCAATATTGATGCCCAGATTTAAGCAAAAAGTCACAAAAAATCCGTGTGGCAAAACTGCAGGGCTGCAGTAGACATAACCATAGGCATTCCTGAAGAAAGAAATCAGAGGTAAATGTAGACTTCAACAAACATCATATAGGAGAAGAAAAAATTAGTCTCAAAAAAAAAAAAACTTACTTCCTAAAGATGCCTGCAAAGACATACAGCACCCCTAAACCCATAAAGATGTAAATGATGGACCAGATGGTAAAAGTCCACCCTGAAGGCGTGATCTGGGTCACAAACTCATCTGAAATGTTGGCGGTGGTGGACAAAAATGGATCTGTGGTGCAGAAACACAGAAATCAGAGAGAGAGACAGAGTGCTCAAAGGTTACAACGTATTTCTAAGAGTATTAAAAGCCAGACTTACGTTTTCCTAACGCTGCCAGAGCAGACAACACAATGGTGATGATGTAGAAAATCACTGCCAGCACTATGGCAATGGCAAGAGTGATGTGGTGTTTTGCCATTTTTAGTAAGCCAGTTTCTATAAAACAGAAGAATTATAATTGAAGACAAATTATAACAAGTTTCTAAATTTCATATTAACAATTTGCCATTAGTATTACATGTCACTAATCAGAAGAAGCCATGACGTACCGTTTAATGTCTTTTCTTGACTGAAAGCACTGGAAGACTGCTGTGTGGGGTGGGCTTTTCTTTTTTACATAAATAGAAGCTGGTTTTGTAACAGTGGAGCTTTTATAGCCCTGTAGCACGTGTACATGTTTGACGTCCTCCACATGTCCTCTGTTTTCGGCTGATTAACTGAACAAAAAAGGAGGAAAACAATCCTGTTGCCAAACTCACTCAGCTTTATAACCATCTTCCATAACTTTAAACATATATAAGAGCTGGACTTTGCCCCAGCAGTCGTGTTTAGTAACAAGTTTTTATCGCAGACTCGTATCAGCAGCAGGTGAGACCAGGGAATGAAGAGCCAAAGGGTTATATCAGCTTTAAGCAACTTAACCCTCACAGTTATGAAATGTTGGGTAGCTGCCAGCTGGAGATCTATGTATCCCAATCCTAAAACTTCTACGGGTAAATGAGAAGAGCCAATGATATGTTTGTTAATGACTGACAGGCAAAATAAATCAGCTAGGATTATATAGAGCTGGAGTGCACATGAAAACAGAAGGTCATGTATGATCACGCACATACACAGAAGGCCACACACACTATATCAGAGCAAGACTTTACTAGAAACACATGTAAAATGCTGCACTGAGTTAAGAGCTTGTGATCACCTGTTTGGTCAATTTTCGTTTCTTTCAGCTGTTTTGTTTCTTATTTGAATCATGTGATCCAACAAAAGATATCTGTAATATATAAAGTTCTGGTCTTTAGGACATATTTTTATACATCTGTGGAGCATTTAAAGATAGTGGAAGTATGTTAACTGCACTTTTTTCATACATTTCCATCTGGAAATTAATATCCAACATTGTTTTTTGGGGGATTCTTGAGGGGGGAAAAAACAGGCGATATAAGTCTGAGAATGAGCTTACTAAAAAGCACCACTGAACGACACAGGAATATATATATATATATATATATATATATATATATATATATATATATATATATATATATATATATATATATATACACACACATATATAGTGCTTTTTCTTACTTCTTGTATTGTCTGTCCCTTGTTACTGTTTGTGCTGAAGATATCATGGTCCTGGGCCATGTTGGCCCAGTATTCTTAGTTTTCGTGTGTTTTGTATTTTGTTCTTTATTTATGCCTTGGTTCCTAGGTTGTTTAGTTAAGATGTTCCTTATTTGGTTGCCCCTCTGTGTATCTGTGAACCCTTGTTTCCCCTTGTGTTTTATTCGATGTTTTCCCCAGCCCGTTATGTCTGTGCTTTCTCCTGTCTGCACCTCTGTGTACTTCCTGTTTTACTTTGACAGTCTCCCGTCAGTGTGGTTTACTCCTGCCATGTCTCGTTATGTTTATCTGTGTCAGCTGTGCTCCCCGTGTGCTTCCACTTCCCTCGTTAACCCTCTGTGTATTTATGTGCATGTCTCCCTCAGTTCAGTGTCGCGTCGTCAATGTCTGCTCCCCGAACCTGTGTGGCTTTCTGTGTTTCCTCGGTCTTCTGTTAGTATTCCCGGTTTAGTTCTGTTTCGTGTTAAGGCCTGCAATAAAGCAGTGATTTTGAGTTCAGTTCCTGTCTCCGTGAGTTTTGCGTTTGGGTCCTCATCTGCCTCCACACAGCCAGTTCATGATAGAAACACTGTAACTGAAATAATTTCCGTTAGGGATCAATAAAGTATTCTGATTCTGATGATATTAACATTTCAATAAGTATGTAATGTAGTATTTAAAGGAAGTTTGTTGCGGGGGTTTTACAGTTTTTACAAAAAAGTTTGTTTGCATGTTATCTATTCAAAACCTATGATAATGTTCAGATTTATGTGCTGGAATTGTATTCAGATAAGCTCATATTTAGAAATGTAGGCTTTATAATGCATATTTAAATGTATGCAAAAGTATTTAAATGTACATTTTTAAGAACTTGTATTAGGAAATTGAATTGTCTTGATATACACCACTGTGCAAGCATCTTGAGTGTCCAAGGAGCCAGATATTGTTGTATTTTATCAACTTAATATATATTCATATGTCTGCTCTGTTACACATACACTCCTTTCTGGTAATCAGATGGCATCTAAAAATCTTGGCTTTAAGTCTGAATGAATATTTGGGTCATTCTTCTGTAAAACTCAGGCTGGAGGCTGTAGAGGAGCTTTTCTGTATCATGTTCTAAACAGCACAAGTTTTGATGCATGCAGTGACATTGACACGCAGTGAGCCACACAAATAGCATGTTGAATCTTTTACACACCGTGCAGTGTGTTTGTCGCCTCACCAGACCACAATGATGTGTGCAAAGTTACATTTTATCACACAAACTGTAATTTGCATAAATTCCTATGTGATGCATTTAGTTCTAATCAGTAAGGGCACTGTTAGAGGAGTGAGCTACAGCTTTCTCAGCACCACTAAGCAGACTCCCTGCTCCAAGTGGCAAAAATGAGAGTGAAACATTCAAAAGTGTAGTTACGCTTCCCTCTTGTCAACTGACAAAATTCATTGTACCAAAAAGATTCCTGATATCCAGGCGTATGAGATGTCATCACTTACTGCACACATCAAGTCGGCTGTGACAGCAATTCATGTGTTTTTAAAAAATCCCCATTGTTGTGCCACACAGGGTGGGGTGATCTCTGAAGACATGATTCAAATGATTTTCTCCAGCTCTCCTGTGCAGCAGCTAATAGGTACTCAGCGCTTTAGGAAACTACTTTCTAAAGGTAAGTTTTTCTTTGGACATTTGCTGCTTTTTCATTCATTTTCAGTCCAGTTCTTGTACCTGAACATTTTCAAAGGACTCTTTTGTTTTTTATTAAGCCACTTAACTCTGACCTATGAATCATTTAAGCATGTTTTGAAAGTACGAAACACAAGGGCTGAACCAGTGTTGTGTCCACACATAACAGCAAAACCCTAAGAAGAATGACCGCCTATTCTTCAAAGAAAACTCAAGAATGAAGGTGGGCATACTAAATTATAACTTTGACGCTCATTAGAATTGTACAAACTCTATTTTGACCTTGTGTACTGTATTTCCCCAGCCCCTCTATTTTGAAACTAAAACTATTGAACCTTAATTCAATTTCTCACTTCACATAATCGTTTCACTTTTGCCTTGAAGTGTTACTTTTAATTTAACTTAATTATTTTTTATGACCCATGTTCTCTGGTGAGTTCAGGAACATCTGTAACTTCAAGTGGAAGAGTTGCACGTGAGTTAAAATTTTCTGTAATACCAAAAAAAAAAAAAAAAAAAAGACAAAATACTGGTGTTTTTGTCGAATAATCTGTCTGACATGAGGGATAATATAGCATTTGCATTTTAACTAAAAGACTCTGAATACGCACTGACACTATGGGCACATTTTTAGAAATCTATTTAATTCCACAGAAAGGTTAGCCACTTTAGTGTTTCACTTGTGACCTATGAAGTACCCCCGAAATTGTACAAAACAACAACAACAATAACAACAACAATAAACACTCGAGGATTTTAAAGAGTTTAATTTTTTCCAAAGTTTGAGAGCGCTCACCCCGGCTCCGGGCTCCACAGATGTGATGGATGAGGGCTCCTTGCTGCAGACTGCAGCGGAGTGTTTGACAGTCAAACATGAAACAGTCTTTGGAACTGAAACGGTCTCTGCCAACACGAACACATACCCCAAACAGTTCGGTAAACATGTACAGTTTCTCGCAGCTTCAGTTTTCAGTAGCTGGCAGAACTTGGGACACCCTCAAAGCTGGCGCAGATTTCTCCCGTTGAGCCTGCGCGTACTGGCGAGCGCAGATGTGATGGATGAGGGCTCCTTGCTGCAGACTGCAGCGGAGTGTTTGACAGTCAAACATGAAACAGTCTTTGGAACTGAAACGGTCTCTGCCAACACGAACACATACCCCAAACAGTTCGGTAAATATGTACAGTTTCTCGCAGCTTCAGTTTTCAGCAGCTACCAGAACTTGACTCCCGTCTGCATCCTCCCAGCCGCCTCCCACTTCATCTGCGGGCAGTACCTGCGTGTGTGAGCGCTGTCACCGGTGGCTTCGCAGATAGGGCAAGTGTAGTTCCGGAGGATGGGGCAGAAAACTTTCCCGTCGTCTGATTTGAGCTTGTGAGATCGGTACACCCTCGGAGTCTCCCCGTTCTGCTTGCAGAAGCGGCAGTAGTCCGAGGATGACGCGCTGCTGCTGGTGTCCGACGCGCTGCTGGTCGGACTGGACTGCGATGAGTTTTTGGAGGATTTCTTCCCCCGAGTGGAAGTGTGGACCTTACTCCAGGGGGGCGCTTGTCCCTTCTTTGGACGCTCGGTGTCTCGGTTATCAACCTCACGGTTGCTGCACAGTCTCTCGAACACTTGGCTCAGATTCATGTAGTCGTGCCACATGTTAAAGCTGTCCCCACCAGTGACGATCGAGCTCTGGACCTCCAGTCGTCTCGGCATTGTGGTCATTTTTTGGCAGAAGTAAAACTGAGGGTGTGTTTGGAGCGCCTCATATTTATAGCTCACTGAAGATGGTTTTAAAATGCAACAATGTTTGGATCCTATAGATTGCATGCAGCCTGGCGACGTTTTTTGGAGGCAGAGAGAGAGAAAAAAAGAACTTTGGTGCAGGTGCAGTCTTTTATGTAGCTTTCTGGTGACCTTATAAGAACCTTTACGAAGCCCGTTGACAGGCCTTTAATCGAATGATCGGTTGGTTGATTGATAACAGAAAAAAACGACACATAAGATGGACATAAAGGACTGAAAACACCAAGAGCAAAATGTTGCATCGCACTCATTTATGTAGTTTATGTTTAGATTGGATAATTTTGCAAAATAACGCAGCAAAATAAATAATAAGAGCCGGGATGTGGAGACTATTTAGCACTGAAAAAACTCCGTCCATGTGAACAGAATCAGGGGTTACCTTACCTGTTGATTAAATATCAAGACTATTTAGCTATAAGCTTACTTTAAAGGCTCATAATAGGTGAACTGTCTTGGTATAGTTGGGTCACGCAGAGTTCATGCATTTTTTTCTATCGTAGTGCGTTGGCCTTTATCCTCTCATCCCCTCTCGCTCTCTGTCTCTCTCTCTCACACACACACACACACGGTGTTTAATTGTATGATAGATAGATAGATAGATAGATAGATAGATAGAATTCAAAGTGAATTATGTGATTTAATCTGTTAAGTTCAAATCTCCATTCTTTCCCTTAGTTTTGCATGTGTTTGGGTTTTTTTTCTTTGTCTTTTCTTATTTTGTCACTTGTTTACAGTTTTATTATTATTCGTACTTCTAATGTGCTTGTATCTGACAATGGGCCGTGTGTGTGTGTGTGTGAGGATGATGATGGTCCACGTTGTGTTACTTGTTGTTTGTGTGTGTGTCCCCCGATGACCCCTGGCGCCGGAGCGTCTAGACTACATTAGAGATGTGTCACATCCAAGAGCTGCACCTGCGCTTATAGAGAGCACATACATAGAGGTGAGGTAGGATAAATGGATAGATGCGGTCCTTTTTCGAAGCTGAGCGCACAGTTGTATTTCTTGCACAATCACACACGAAGTGAGGCTGTGTGTATGCCGGTTATACCATGAATATAAACCCTGCAGGCACCGCTTGTTTGTCAAACTGTTTATGAAGCAAAAGTCACATTTCTGTTTATTTACAAAGCAAAAAGAAAGGGGGGGAAGAGGTGTAGGAGGGGGCGGAGCTTAGATACGTGCGGGGGAGTTGTGGGTTGTTTGCGTTTAGTTGACGCGTGCGCACTAGCATACCGGCGACGGCTGTTCAAACGGTGGCCTAGCGAATAAGGGGATTACGGAGCCCAATCTGACAGGTTAGATAACGAAAAACGTTTACATTTTGGCTGTGTACGTGTGGCAGCGATTTATAATGAAAAGTTAAATGAATTCTTACTGTCTGAGACGGTGGTCTGTCGTTTGCGCTAACGCTAATGTTGGATTTTGGTACTAAGCTAACGTTAGCTACAGCAGTTAGCCGCTGGCTGCCAGCTAGCTTTCGATAGTAGAGGAGGCTAAGAGCGGCGTTGACATTAGCCAGCTGATCAAGTGTACCCTCCCGGGGGACTTGTGCTTTTAGGTTTTTCTTGTGCTTGTCCGAGTTGTGAGTTGACAACGGAAATATTGGACCCCGATCAGTAGATGGTAAAACGATGCTTTCTTTCCACGCAGCATCAAGCCACAGGAAGCTAATAGGCTAGCTGCTATCCTTACATGACCCTGTTTGTTGAACAATCTTTTTTGAGAGGAATGATACACACCGGTAGCTATGCCAGCGTTGGCTACGTTAGTTGGTGTCTGTCTCGCTAGTCTTTACAGTACAGTTGGTGGTGTTTTAATAAAAAAGAAAAAAAAACAGAGGGTTTGTTTCTCAGTTGGGAACTTTGAAAGATTTGCTCCAAAGCATATCCAAATAATAGACTTCCTACTCTTCTCAGGCTGCACAATGAGTCAGGGTAAGGACAATGCACGCCTCAAAAGCTACAAGAATAAGTCTCTCAACACAGATGAGATGAGAAGGAGGAGGGAAGAGGAAGGCCTGCAGCTCCGTAAACAGAAGAAGGATGAGCAAGTAAGCAAAGTGTTATACTGTACAACTAAAACCGTCATAATGATCCTGAAATTACATACTGACAGTGTTTGGAGTAAACTTGAGGCCATGCTTTGTTTGTAGCAATTTAGTTTTGGAAGGGAAATGCATATTTGTCCTTCTGTTGCAGCTTTTTAAGAGAAGAAATGTTGCCACTGTGGAGGATGATGGCATCCTGGATGAGGATGGGATGGCTGATAGCGGCTATCTGGAGTCCCAGGCCAACAACATGGACCCACTCATGGTGAGAAGGCATTCATATGTCTGCTCTGTCACACATACACTCCTTTCTGGTAATCAGATGGCATCTAAAAATCTTGGCTTTATGTCTAAATTAATATTTTGGTCATTCTTCTGTAAAACTCAGGCTGGAGGCTGTAGAGGAGCTTTTCTGTATCATGTTCTAAACAGCACAAGTTTTGATGCATGCAGTGACATTGACACGCAGTGAGCCACACAAATAGCATGTTGAATCTTTCACACACCGTGCAGTGTGTTTGTTGCCTCACCAGACCACAATGATGTGTGCAAAGTTACATTTTATCACACAAACTGTAATTTGCATAAATTCCTATGTGATGCATTTAGTTCTAATCAGTAAGGGCACTGTCTCTAAGTATGTTTAAGAGGAGTGAGCTACAGCTTTCTCAGCACCACTGAGCAGACTCCCTGCTCCAAGTGGCAAAAATGAGAGTGAAACATTCAAAAGTGTAGTTACGCTTCCCTCTTGTCAACTGACAAAATTCACTGTACCAAAAAGATTCCTGATATCCAGGCGTATGAGATGGCATCACTTACTGCACACATCAAGTCGGCTGTGACAGCAATTCATGTGTTTTTAAAAAATCCCCATTGTTGTGCCACACAGGGTGGGGTGATCTCTGAAGACATGATTCAAATGATTTTCTCCAGCTCTCCTGAGCAGCAGCTAATAGGTACTCAGCGCTTTAGGAAACTACTTTCTAAAGGTAAGCAGGACCCTAACTTTGCCCATTACAGCCACTCCTGTCTTTGCATTTGTTTCAGTATGTCTTACAAGGGAAGGATAATGACTGGTTGAGGCCCAGTGCAAGGACAAAAGCATTGTTTTGAGCTGCATAATCTGCCACTCTGTCTCACAGTTAACTGCTGCCCAAAATTCAGAACTACACAATATCAGTGTGGCTGGAGTGAATGTTACATGGGGTGTAATGCTGTTAAGTGTGCCTGTATTAATTGTTGCTACGTCACCTCACCCTCCCTCACACGCAGAACCCAACCCACCTATTGATGAAGTCATTGCCACTCCAGGGGTGGTAGAGCGCTTTGTGGAGTTTCTGAAAAGAAGAGAAAACTGCACATTGCAGGTACGTTTTCCTAGAAAACTAATTTTAGATTATATTTGAAGCTTGTAGATTTTTGTTTTTTCTCCCTCATGTTTGTTTGTAATGTGCTCTTCCTGTTTCACCATCGTATCTAAAAAGTTGCATGTGTTGTGAGTTCAGTGCACTAACTTTCTTCATCTATTTTAAATATGATTGTAGTTTGAGGCTGCGTGGGTATTGACCAACATTGCTTCAGGTACGTCTCACCAGACACGGGTGGTCATCCAGGCAGGAGCTGTACCTATATTCATAGAGATGCTCAGCTCGGATTTTGAGGACGTACAGGAACAGGTGAGGAGGCTTCATTTTTACTTTTCCTGGTGTCTACTAACCTCTGGCAGCTTGTTGAGGTCAAATTTAAACTGATTAAAATTGTAGTTTTTCATGTTGTTTTTATTGTTTGACTTGAATAATTGCTTCACCCCTCAGGCGGTGTGGGCCTTGGGAAACATAGCAGGAGACAGCACAGAATGCAGAGACTTTGTCATAGACTGCAACATACTGCCCTCACTGGTGCAGTAAGTATCCCCTCAGTCTTACATTCTCTGCTTTTGAAGTTGCCTCTACGGGGAAACAAAGAGCATCTTTGATTGTGATCGTCAAATTTTCCTCTTGCAGGTTATTGGCCAAACAGAATCGTCTAACAATGATGAGGAACGCAGTGTGGGCGCTCTCAAACCTGTGCAGAGGAAAGAACCCACCTCCAGATTTCACTAAGGTAATTTGCCAAGATAAACACATCACTATGGTAACTGCACACCTCTTAGACTGCTTAAAGGCACATCGTATCTCAGATTTCAAGGTCAAAGGCTATATGAAGATACTAATATGCTAAACTGGATAACAGTTACACCTGCTGAATGTGTCCCTTTGTTTCTTGCAGGTGTCTCCGTGTCTCAGCGTGCTGTCTTGGCTGCTGTTTGTAAACGATACGGACATCCTAGCTGACGCATGCTGGGCACTCTCCTACCTATCAGATGGCCCAAATGACAAAATCCAGGCTGTTATTGACTCGGGAGTCTGTCGCAGGCTCGTCGAGCTGCTGATGTGAGAGCCAAAACAAACACATACAGATATTTTCAGAGGCTGTTCTACAAAGAGATTTATTGTATGCGAAACACTTGGGACTCTAGTTAAATACCCATAAAGTGACAAATAACACATGAGTGCTATAAATTAACAGGACTGAAACATCTGGAAGAATTAGGTTATCTTGTAGAGGAAGGGTGCAAAGGTGCATTAAAGGTATTCTGACAGCACATGTTGACCTTACTAAGACTGCATTTTTTTTTCCCCTTCTAATTTGTCACCAAGTAACAACAAATAGTGGTTTAACATTATTGCTACCATCCTAACACTGGAGGTTTAACATTTCTAAAACTTGATGAAAAAACTCTATGATCTCACACTAAGACTTTGCTTTTTGTTCCAGACACGTGGATTATAAGGTGGTCTCTCCTGCACTGCGGGCTGTTGGAAACATAGTCACTGGAGATGATTTACAGACACAGGTGGTAGCTGCATCACAACAGACAGATGTGATAAAAGCTTATGCAGAAGGAAATGGGTGTTTGTGACTCTGTGAACATTTGGTATTTCTCTAGGTGATTCTGAACTGTTCAGCACTGCAGTCTCTACTTCAGCTTCTGAGCAGTCCCAAGGAGTCTATCAAGAAGGAAGCGTGTTGGACAATCTCCAACATCACTGCAGGGAACAGAGCACAAATACAGGTGTGCTGCGCATTCTTACAGACTAACGTAGAAAAAAAAGCTTCCTTTTTTTTTCTTCCCTGAGATTGAAAAGCTAACTATTGGAGCTTCTAAAGAATTGTTTCCCACTTCTTGTAGATGGTGATAGATGCAGGTCTGCTGCCTCCGCTCATCAATATCCTGCAAGTAGCAGAGTTTCGCACAAGGAAGGAGGCAGCGTGGGCCATTACCAATGCCACCTCAGGGGGTTCTGCAGAGCAAATCAGGTACAAACTGTGCACAGTATACAGCCAGTGTACCCATAATAGTCACACGTGTCTTGAGTGAAGAAGTCAACTGATGCCACTGATTTTAAATTATACAGACTCTTCCATTATAAACAAACCTACTTCTGTTTTTCATCATTAATATGTTGCCTCTTTAAAAGGTATTTTTCTTCAATGACTATTAATGTTTACTCTGTGTGTGCTGCCATCTGCAGGCACTTAGTGGAACTTGGGTGTATAAAACCTCTGTGTGACTTGCTCACACTCATGGACTCCAAAATAGTTCAGGTGGCTCTAAATGGCCTGGAGAACATCCTGCGACTGGGAGAATTGGAGGCCAAGAGGGGAGGAGGCATCAACCCCTACTGTGCACTCATTGAGGAAGCCTATGGTAAGTAATTAAATCCGGACGAAGGAAATAGGAAAGTAACGGTAATAGTCAGTAACCCTGGTCATTGGCTAATCTTTTATTTTCTGGAGTGTGCCGCCTCTATTTTAGCACTACTCTCCACCTTTTATCTTTACAGGTCTGGACAAACTGGAGTTCCTGCAGAGCCATGAGAACCAGGAAATCTACCAGAAAGCCTTTGACCTGATTGAGCGCTACTTCAACACTGAAGATGAGGATCCATCTTTGGCTCCAGCCGTCGACCTGCAGCAGCAGCAGTTCCTCTTCCAGCAGTGCGAGGCCCCGATGGAGGGCTTCCAGCTATAATGCTAATTCCTCCCTTTTCCCAGAGCTCCACGTTCATCCTCACCTTTGCTCCCGTCTCACTCTATCCCCACAGCCATGATCCAGGGTGACATACCTCGGCCTCCCCCTCCCATTCCCCTTCTCATTGTCTGAGAGGTTTAATCATCATCATGATTATTAAAAGCATACCATTAAAGGGGCACACTCTGTTCATGCATCCAGCACGGGTGAATTCTGCAGTCTTGTCAGCCAGTTCAAGGTTTCACTCATTCTGTCTATTGCTGAATTAATTTTTTCCCTCAGCACCTGGACCTCTCCTGTGTGGTTAAGCCCCAACATGTCCAGCTATAAACTTTTCCTATGACTCCATCCCCACATTATTGCTATTTTTTTTTTGTTGGGTTTTTTGGGGGGGTGAATTCTTCCTCAGCTTATCCCCAATAAAAGAACCTCTTTGTGGTCCTGTAGGATTGGCTTTTGCTAGCTCTTGAGTCAGTGGTAGTATTTGGGCTGCACTGCTTGTCTGATTGAAGCATTAATGAGTCTCGAGACAGACAAACATGGACATGATTTCATTTTCTTTCTTTCTTCTTTTTTAAAGATATATATATATAACACCCCCCCTCCCATCCACATTGAGAATAATGAACCTAAACACTGGACTGACCATGAGACGTTGACCGCACACTCGACTGTGGTCACTGGACTGAAATGCCCACACTGGGCCACATGGCTAGTTCCAAAATAAAGACTCATCTGACCACTACGAAAGGCACGACTCAAGAGTGAAGGTTGCTCTCCGATCGCAGATGGACAATTTTAGAAATTGCTGAAGGTTGGAGCTCCTCGGTGACAAATCAGGCTGCTTGCATTCCCACCTGGATCTCATATCACGCATTCCTCTTTCCAGCAATGGGACTATTCCACCTGCACAGGCTCCATCCCGAAGAGTTTAGACTGCCTGCTGCCTTCTGGTGTGACGTGAATTAACCCCATGGAATCATGGGAACCGGAGTCTTCCCACGCACTGAGACAACTGGACAGACTTGGACAAGACAAAATAGACTATTTAACCCTGGTTTCTGTCCAGCAGCAGACCAGTGGGGAATTTTTTTTTTTTTTAATTACCATAATTTCATTTCTTTTGCAGCACTTTAGTTCAGGACTGATGCCTGCTCATTGACAATAGACCACAGTTTATACATTAGCTATGTAATTGGTTAATGACACGGCTCTTCCCTCCTAAAAATGCGAGGTGCAAAGAGGTGGTCTTTATCATTGTCTCCCCACCCTCCTGGTATGACAAGGATTTACACTGTTTTGCCCTTAACCAGAGAGACTCGAGCAGTTTGTGGACTGAAAATGTTAGCACACACTTTCGAGGGTCATGGTGCCTCAGCAAAGCTAGAAGAACTTTTATTCTGACAAAGCAACCTCTACCAATCAGACAGCATTTTGAAAATTGGCCGTTTAGCTGTTAGCTGTGTAAAACATAACGTTCAAATACGTGTTCAGGTAGTATTTTTTTTTTTTTAATTTGATCATGCCAAATCAGAAACATACAGTATGCCAGCTATTAGGCCCACAGTTGGTCTTATTTTCAATAAAAAGTGTTTTATTTCGTTTTTTTTTAATTTGGGGTTTAGCATCTGCCATGTAGCTGATGGTGCCATAATCCTTATTCTACAGAAATCCTTCCACATAATTTCAAGAAAAATCCAGATTAAAACTTGAAAACCCCGGTGATCACCTTAGTTAGCAAAACTGAATGTTTGTTTACCAAGTCCTCTTTACATTGCTTATTTTTGTCAAAATCTTAGCAAAAGATGACCAGCTCTACGTGTTCATTACTGTTTGTTGTACTGGGTTTGTGCATCTGTCCCCTGTTATGCCATTTGCATAAAAGTTGTTTCATGAACTACAACGTTTAATCGGTTTCATTATAGTCACTGAGTCTTTTTGTTTTGTTGTTTTTCATTTGATTTTTATTAACTTGCTTCCTTCAGTTTAAGGCAACAACTAATTATTTTCCGTGTCATTATATCAAAGCATGCTAGAATCATAAATGCTAAAAGAAAGCTGAAGCCACCGTGACATCACTCTGATTGCACGGTTAAAGTCAGTAGGAGCCACACAGAATCCATACATCTGTGGCTGTGAGAGGGCGATGGGTGGAAAGGTAGTGAAGGTGGATTCAAACATTCAAAACAGAAGACAGTGCAGGTGGGGTTGAGTGGGTGGAGATGAGCGTTTGAAGTGATTTGCGACAGATGGCTGCAAGAGTAAAAAAGAAGATCTACAAGATAATAGTAGACCCTGCTGTTGTGTATGGTTTGAAAATAGTAGTACTGACAATAGAAGGTTGAGCTGAGGATGCTAGGACCAGAATGGACAAAATTAAAAATTAGTACATCAGAAGGTCAAGGGTCAACGGTTTTGGAGGCAAGGCTGAGATGGTTTGGACATGTGCAGAGCAGGGATGGTGAATGGATATGGAGCTGCCAGGCAAAAGAGGAAGACCATAGAAAGATTTATGGTTGTAGTGAAGGAGGACCAAAAAGGATGCTAATCGATGGGATGAGATGTAGGCAGATGATCTGTGGTAACCCCTAAAGGATGCAGCTTCGGAAAGCAGCTACTTTTTAAAGCTTTACTTTTATTAATATTTTGGCTGCTTCCATGTGTTTTCAGAGCCAGGAAGGATTACGTTTGGATGCAAGTGGAGTACAAAGTTGTTTAAGGACTTTAAATTGAATGGGTGCATCACAGACATTTCCTAATTTGTGCTTAGTGACAGAGTAGTTTTTGGTTGTAAATCTGTTTTAAATACTCTTAAGGTTGAACATTCATCCACTAGGAACTGCCTGTATGCTCTTGCCTCATGAATCCAGGTGTTGTTATGCACCAGGGTGAAACCAGGATCCACGGTACCAGTGTAGGCGCTGAAAGCAACCCCCTGAAACTTAATGGCAGTCAGGGTGTTGTTGCCTAGTCTGTAGAGGTCTGTGCCTCCCTGCATGGATATGGCTCCCCAGATCATCACTGACCCACCACCAAAATGTTCATCTGAACAGTGTTACAGACAGTATTATGCTCTCCACTGCTTCTCCAGGCCTTTTCAAGTCTGTGACATGTGCTCAGGGTGCATCTACTCTCATCTGGAAGAATCACAGGTCGCCAGTGGTGGACCTGCCAATTCCAGTATTTTATAGTCAATGTTAATGTTGATCTAGTTCTAATCTTTGACCGAGATTAGAGAGAATGACCACACCTTGGCCCTTGACGCACTTATCTTCTGTGTAGATATATAACCGAATGGGAGAGAAGCAGAGGCCAAAATCCTGTTGAATTTATGATCTAACACAGGAAAATGAGCAGAGAAAAAGTCAAAAATTATAAAAAAAACCCAAAAAAAAAACCACTCAACCTCACCCAGTGCTTAGTCATCCTAGCCGTGTGCCATGTTTACATACCCTGCATGTGCAAGAACCACCGCAGCACATAATGACATGCATGCACACGCACACACCCACCAATCGCAGTAAAAGATAAAGGCAGGTAGTAGAATAATTTCATTGCTCCAACTTTTGTTAATCAAAGATTTACTATTGGCGAAAGCACATACAGCTAAACTATATTATAGGACTCTGTATCATTTCACCCATGATGATAGATAAGACCTTTTACCACCCGTCCGATGAGAGGTAAGCCAGGAGAGATCAATCCAATCTTTCTCACCAAGTGATACGCTGATTAAAAAGTGGTCCTTTAAGTTTTTTAAGCAGTATAGTTTGTGACGATATTGCAGGGAAAATAATATACCATAGTATCCAAATTACCCTCCCAAACTTTAGTAAAGATAGCCGCAAAAAAAATAAATTAAAATTAAAAGCGGTATTGGTCACAAATGGTGAATATTTCCTGAAATAAGCCTTCCAAAAGCCTTGGAAGGTGCCCACATGTGCCCAAACCAGGGGTCGTTAAATTGCACTGCACATTTTTATAGAATCACTGCTTTATTGAACTAGTTTTGGTGCTCACCACATACAAACACAGATGGCACATCATAGTGGCCATGAAATAAGAAGCCCAGTCAGAGGGGTATCAGGACAGACAGCCCACTGCACAGGTGAACAAGTCACATCCAATCAGCTACTTAATGTTCCACAAAAAGGGGAAAGACAATGTTTTCACAAGGCATAATTGCACCTTCCTGCAATAAACCCTCCACTGGGCTGACACAACGAAATGCCACTACCAAAATAATGGCTTGTGCCATTAATCAAGTGCCACTTTGTAACCCTGTTATTTATATACATTCACTAAGTAGATACATTTTGCATCAGGTACTCAATTATTGCAAAACTATTGTTAAGGCCAATTTCCTTGTTGCAAAAGCACTACTCAGAATTTACTGCTGATATTTTTTTGGTTGCACTACACCTCCAAAGGTTGGGACTGGAGAAGTTGTGGTATACACAGAAAGTGCTATTGACTTGGGTTCGAGAATGAGCGTGTCTGAATGAGTCATCTTCCATCACTGAGCCTTGTCAGACAGGGCAATGGCACTTGCGCTTGGTTTCTGGTGTTCTTCTCTCCATCTGGCTTTCTTCTCGATGTTTAGTGCCGTCAGGGTCTCCTTCCTGGCAAGAGACTGCAGAAAAACAGGAAAATACATGTGGCATTATTTAAATGTGAATGAAAATACAGAGGCAATGCATGAATCAAAGCAGTGAGAATTGAATTACTCACTAATTATTAAAATTCTTGCAGGGGACTAAAAATTGTGATACATTTTCCGCTTTGATATCCTTTTTTTTTTTTTTTTTTTTTTTTTTAAAACATGGGTTGAAATGTCACATTGGGAACTTTGGGACATTTCGTGACCAAACTTTTATTGCAAGTCGTTGCTCTGTTTATTCATAACTAGAGATGGACCGATCCGATATTACGTATCGGTCCGATACTGACCTAAATTACTGGATCGGATATCGGAGAGAAATAAAAAATGTAATCCGATACATTAAATATCAAAAAAGCACCTCACAAAACTTGCGACATGGCGTAACTCACCTCATAACAGTAGCATGTCGGAGCAGTGTGGTCACGTGATAGAGCGGCTGTGTGTATTTGTAGCCTGCTAGCAAACATTTCATCTCCGAGGAAGTTATCTCAGAGAGAAGTAAAGCAAGTGTGTAAGTTCATCTCTGAATGTTTGTAAAGCATTCCCGCGTTAAGCTTAACAACCGATATATGGAGTGACTGCCTCTTCTCTCCCTCTCCTGCTGCTACTTCAATGGTGAAACTGCTTAATGATCAGCTGATCGGCTTTTCTGTCGTGAGTCCGTCTCTCTTCTTCGTTTTTGGCCCACTTTGCACCAGAAAGAGGAAACCAGCGGCTGAACAACAGCAGCACTATTAAGCTTGATAAGCTGTTGTTAGAATTTATTTAACATTACTTTCTAGACCAGGATCTTTTTCTATGTAGCTGACAGCTGGTAACTGTGCAGGGGCGGATCTAGCAAAGTTTAGCCAGGGGGGCCGATAGGGCATTAACAGGGAAAAGGGGGCACAAAGACACACTTTTCTTTCTTATTCTCATTTAAAATATTTAGCTTTTAATTATTTAATAATTATCTGAATCTTACACCCAAAGTTTTAATCTGATGTAAAATGTATAGAAGTCCGTTACTGTATATAGTAACTGTTAAGTCTAATATACCCTAGTAAGCTGTAGTACTTTTTCCTTTGGGAAAGTACCATCTGTGAATTCTGCAATTCTGTTGAAGAAAGATGTTGAATCTATTTAATTATTCTTGAAAAATAATTTTTTTCTGTGAATTTTTTTTCCCCCTGCATCAAATTAAAGTTGATTACATTGATTGAGCATCATGAGGAAGAGGGTGGTTCCCTATGTTCTTTTGCTGGGAGTTTGCAACCCTATTAGTTAGGTTGCTTAATATTTCTGCTAAGTACTCTTTAAAATACCAGAATATGGAGGATGGAGTAGGTTTAACTTTATTAGATTGATCAGTGTTGCTGATCTATGAAATATTTTAGGCGCAGTGTATTTTTTTTTTTTTTTTTTTTTTTTTTTTTTTTTTTTTACATACAGGTATAACAGAATAGCTTTAGTGTTGTTGTTGTTTTTTTAACTTGAGTATAAACTTATACAAAATGCAGCAAGATATTAAAAAAACAGTTTTATTGATTAAAAAACACACTATATCGGATTCATATCGGTATCGGCAGATATCCAAATTTATGATATCGGTATCGGACATAAAAAAGTGGTATCGTGCCATCTCTATTCATAACATGACGTAGATGAGTCTATGTGAAAAGGCAGGATTAAACCTGCTCTTTTACATTATTGGATAGCAGTGATGACATGTCTGTCCTTGTTGACAGTTACTGAAGTTGAAAAGAGAAAAAAAAATTTTCATGCAAGACCCATTCATCCATTCTTACCCTTTTGCCCAGAAACACCATAACCATACAAGCTCCTATCGTGGCAGCCATCATCACGTAGGCAGCCTTTACTCTGATTTTGTTTCTGGCAGCGTCAATCATCTCAAACCTGTAGAAGAAGCACATGTACACATGAACACTCATTAGGAAATGTTTTCTTGGCTCAAAAGTAGGCTTGAAACATAAGAATACTTCAGCATTTAATCTTGTTATTGTTATTGAGGATCAGCGCAGCAGCATGATATTTACGGGGCCTTTTGTTCCAGTTATAGCAGCATTGGTGACTGCCAGCAGATAGTCTCTTGAATCCTTCACACATTTTGCTTTGTTTTGGATACTGGGGCTTTGAGTACATGACATAGGAGGGCTTCTGTTTATAAGCTTGCCATTCAGGTTTTTACATCGCAGCAGCAGATCAGATGTGATCTCCGCCCCGATGCCAAGATAATCCTCTCCAGTCACCAATAGAAGGCTTGTTTGAACTGCAGCTGTCTGAGGACCAGCTACACACTGTGCCGCCGCTCATCCTGTTAGTTAGCTCTGTTCTTGTGATGTAACTTAACTGAATGTGACAGAGGCAGTAGGACTGCGGTGTGCCGGAAGGTCTGGTATAAACAGGAAAAGGCTACTTACGACACAGTCTCTGGTATCTGCTCTGCTGACTTGAAGCGCCCTGACCAGATCAGCATCTTCTTGTCCATATCTGAGGGCTTGTAGCCTGGAAGTCTGAATGCGGGACGCGGCTCTGTGTGAATTAACAAAGCATGCATTATAATGAAGCCTGCAACCCCACGTGCTTCCTGAACAAAAAGCCAGAGATTCACATCATGACCTGCAAACTGCGACCTCACTTCCTGTGTCCCTCTTAGTCTTTTGGGATTTAAAAAAGTCACATACTTAGCCATCACAAATACCCTGTAACGCACAAAGTCAACATTTTTAGAATACTCTATGAGTGTAGCATTTTCCACATTAAAGTCATGCCACACATTTATATGAAAACCTAGAAGTTCAAATTCAGAAGCTGGTATTTAGTTTTTTCAGGTTCATCAGTAAATATTGTGCATTGTCTTATGATGACTTTTGAGCTCATCTGTTGTTCAAACCCTACCATGTGCTGGTGCTGCAGGTGGGGACTCCGCTTTGGTCTCCTGCAGTTTATTGCACATCCCTCTGTGGCTCCATGTCTGCAGCACATGTCTCCTCTGACCTGTTTAGATACAGAACTAGTATCACATCGAGTAAAGCAGGAAGTCACATTAGTGACGATAGAACTAGCTGATGCTACTGAAAAAAGAAATTAAATAGTTAAACAAGAAAATTAGTAACGTGTTGCAGGAATTAATTCATCATCCAATCACAACTTTAGCATTACACATTTGAGAACAGCCCTTAAAAGGCTCAAAATAAAATTACGCTCTTTAATTACGCTGGGAAAAATCTCTTCATGAGAAATCAAAGTATTACCATTTACCCCAACTTAATCTCATTTTATTCATTTATTTTTACAATCGTGTGATAGCTATCTATCAATCACACAATTGTATATATATAGGACATAGCCTGAATAGCGTATAATGATAATACAACAAGTTAACTAGGTCAAGTGTTTTTAATGGGATAATTTACCGAGACACCACGCACCAATTTACACAAACTGCTTTTACTGCCACAAACACCATTTCAACAAATGCAAGACCTCGAAAAAGCATCAAACATTTATTTATAACCGAGTCCAGAACTCACTCACAGCTGAATTTATAACCAAATAACATCAACAAGCATCGGATTAGAGAGTATTCAAGCGACTTATTACGCAACGAAAGCACAGAAATTCAAGTTAGCTATACGAACCGAGGAGGCTGCCGATGGAAATGCGGGATCTGATGAAATTCATGCTTTTGCTGATTGAATACACAAAGTCCAGTTTCTCTAAAAAGCCATTGAAGTGCGCTGGAAATCTGTCAGTTCCTCCTCAGCTGCTGAAAGTCAAACAGCTAACAGGACCGTCAGATAGGACGCTGTGTCGTGTGACTGATCAAAAGAAACAAGCTAGGGCCCGTATTTATGCCATTTGGACAGCGTCCATACGGATCGGGTAGTGACAGTGACAGCCCTGGGGCTGTGGTTGGGTCTTTGCTTTCGCTAGGTTCGCTAGGTTGCTTTCGCTGTGGTTGAATTATTAGGAGTCTCAAACAGGGCTGCTGGAAGTTAAGCTAAAGTTGAGAAGAACAAGTGGAAAATGTATTAGTATAAATAGCGCTATCCACTATAGTTGCATTTTTATCTATTTTAATATATTCACTTTGCGTTAATACGTGCGGCAGATGTTAATTTGTGAATGCGGCAAAAACAAATAAATAGCATTTAGGCATTATTAAAGCCTTTCCGTGCAGGCACTTTCTTGGACAGCCACCTCCACCACCAGTGATCCTGGTGAAGGACCCGTGCAGTCCACTATGGCGGCGCCCGGTGGAAGTTTAAACTGTGAGGACTATTCAATGTTTCAGGTAACGTTAACGACTGATTAATTGATCCGTGCAGGCCGATCACGCACCGACGGCCAGTCGAATCACCGCCTCCCCCGCAGTTCGTTTGCCGCGCTGTTTATTTTGCGCGAGAGCCAATGAATTGGTGACCCTCCTGATTACTAAAGACCTGCACGAGTTCAAGGAGGCACAGTACTCAGAGCTTTCAGTATGTGGATCAACATACCCATGCAGCCTTTAATAACTGACTCTTTAAGCTGGCATAATTTACTTATAGATGTCATGGTTTGGTATATTGTGTTATTTTGTAGATTTATATTTTTATGCTAGAACCTCACTGAACTCGCTTTGCATAATTCATAACTAACACACGTGCATTTATTTATTCCATATAGGCTGTTTATGAGGCTTTGGAAAGTCCTTTTAGCGCCTATCTCCAGGCGGCAAAAGCACTCTTTCTTCTGATTGGTCAGCTTTTGCAAGCCAGCAGAAGGGCAGCACTTATCTTTTTATGTGCGGATGCCAGAATACACACAGCTGTATCTGATTAAAAAAGAGCCTCATGCATTACTGCTCACAAAAAAAAAATCCCATTGGGGGGAAAAAGTACATATTTCAGATTCTTTCACTCAGAAGTCCTCTCAGAGTACGGAGGGTACAGACCAAAGCTATTTTACTTTGTTATGAGTAAACCATATGTAGAAGTAGAGTTAGCTTGTAGAAATTAAGGGGGAAAGCCCTGTTTTTAGTTACATGTAAGCTTGCCTCTTATTCTAACATTAAATTTGAAGATTTAGAAGTTTGGCTTCTTTTTCTAGGTGGTTTTGGAGATGATCATTCATGCTGTCAGTTTGTTTGTTTGGCGAGCAAAGCATCTAAACCACAGTTAAGAAAGTGTGTTCCTAGAGCTGATGCAATGCCCCCACCCCACTGTCTACACTTTGCGGGCATGCTGTTCCTATAGCAGATGGCCATATAAGGAAAGCGGTGGAAACAGAGCATTGTGAGCACAGAATATTACATTAACCCTTTACCTTTTTGCTGAACAAATATGTAAATTATATTTATCTCTGGGTTCAACAGGTTCAAATTTATATTAAACCTGTATTTCTCTCATGGTAGCAGGCTAAAGATGTTTGGATCTCTCCTTAAAAGTATATCAGCTGCTAAATGAGCCTTGTTAATCTTGCCTGCCATCTTGCCCTCTGTTATAAACAAGATACATAAATTTATTTCCTTAAGGAAGCAACTTGTTTTGAACCACCATTTTTGGGTGGGGGATACAGTCGTATGAGATTTAAATCTGATTCTATCTTAATGAGACAAAAGACAGCATATCGTGTTACAAATGTATTTAGTTTTAGTTGATGTAAAGCTGCTAACTCTCTTTGTGTACTTCTGTGTGTTATTTCAGGAGGTACTGAAGGTGATGCGCACTATAGACGACCGCATTGTCCATGCCCTGAACACCACCGTGCCCACAGTCTCCTTCTCAGGCAAAGTGGATGCCACACAAACCTGCAAACAGCTCTATGAATCTGTGAGTGTGACCACCAGGTCTCACCACGTTGTGAATTCAAATTCCCATTATTGTCATTGCCACACAAACAACAAAAACGTTACCACAACAATACAGAATAAATAAATGGCATATTTTAAACAGTGAACATAACACCTGGCAGTTTGGTTATGTAACGCAATGGCAGGGAGAGGTGCAGAGGGGACCTGTTAAGAAGTCTGTCTAACATCAAGTGTCTGAGAAACAGTTCCAAGCAGCCTCTTTAAACTTGCCTTAAATCTTCACATAGAGTCAGGGATGAACTGATTCAAATTCAGTCTTTCATTTAAGTTCAGTTTCATTTCAAAAAACAGCGTTCACCTCAAGGTAAAGACACCACAATATTAGAGAAAACCTCAGTAATCAGACGATCCCCTGTGAGCAAGCACCTGAAGAACTCCAGTGAAGTAAAATGACGCTGAGGGAGGTGTGGCCCTCTAATGCACATGTGGTGATAAGCCAAAGGTTACTGTGGCTTAACAAAACTCAAGGATTCATACTCTAATTATGACAGTGTCCAAATTTTGGATAAAATTGTCAACTAATGACATTTTTGTATTCAAAGAAGTAAAAGATTACAAACAATATGGCAAAATAAGGGTCCACACAGACCAGCGTTCAGTGCCATAAAACTCAGGAAGAGAGCTTGACGTCCTAATCCACATCTGGTCGCATGCTGAACTAGTCATAGTTGCTTACTTTGGAAATGCTGTGCTGCCGGGTATATGTGTGCGAAGCATCCCTGTTTCAGAATTGGTGCATGTTTCACAGCGTCATCCATATCTGAATAATTGTCTTGTGTGAGAATCAGCTGTTGTCCTCCAAAGTCTTCGCTGCAGGAGCCATAAGAATCTGAACAGACAAGAAAGCTGGCATGAAGTCTGTGAAGGCATGCAAAAATATTAATCTCATGTGTGCGTGTGTATTTCTGTTTTCTCACAGATGATGGAGGCTCATCTTAGCAGAGACAAAGCTATCAAGACTTGTATAGCTCAAACATCAGAGGTGGTGGGACAGCTGCGTGAGCAAAGAGCAAAAGACAATGAAAACATGGCACTAATCAAACAGCTCAGGAAGGAGCAAACCAAAGTAAGTCCTGTCTAT